>NC_091181.1:16645663-16780663 GCF_040958095.1 Procambarus clarkii | reverse complement strand
ATATATATATATATATATATATATATATATATATATATATATTTATAAAAAAGCGAGGTTATAAATATGAAGATTCTTCCTATTTCATGAAATTTGGCAATGCTTTTAAGTAAGCATCTTACAATAAAAAATATTCTCAACAATTATCATAATGACATTAACCAAATCAGCCATTACAGTTTCTGATATTGCAATAGCAACTTTCGTGGTAAGTCGTATATCACAAAGAAAAACAATGGAGACCCTTCAACAAAGAATATGAAGTAAATATTTTAAAAACATAATTATTCAGTATGTACTGTGGAAAAATTTACCTCCCAATTTCCCCAAAACTTTCTTAGATGAAAATCCTTACGATTTTGAAGTCAAATTTTCATCGCTAGGTTGCAACAAGCTAAAATGTTATTACGATGTAAAAACTAACTGTCGACTGGTATCGGGATCAGCTATTTTAATTAATGAACGTGAATATGCCTGTAGTGAAGCATGTTACGCTGTTTTTAATGAGGTGCTTGAATTTTTTCAATAAAGATTAGGTAATGATTTAATGTCTATTCTAAATAATACAGTAACAGACACTCATCATCCTTTCTCTAAACCTATTCCCTTTGAAACTTGGTCAATTCACGTCAAGGATTCTAGTGAAGATTACTGTGGGGTACAGTTATCTGCCCTTAAGACATTGGCTTTAAGACCTTCTAGTCGATGGAGTCCTTCTGATGAAAATGCACAATTTTATCATAAGAACCCCATTGCCTATGCGAAAAATCGAAATACGTCTGAACTGAGAAAAGCTGCAGTTGGCTTAATCGATGCTCTACCACTCTCCTGGAATATTCAATATCAGAATATAAACTTCAATCCAGTATATTGTAAATGCTTTCGTAAATACTATGAGAGTCAGACAGGTCAATGCCATAGTCATATCCACCCCCAGATATTGGGTTTTATACTTGGTACACAAATTGTTAACCAATTCAGTGATAATGAATTAGTGGACGTATTTGCTCTCACGGGAGGGAGTAGCATTCTCATAGATGAATGGGGCAAGCAAGATTATATGGATGTAGATAGAGGTTATAGCGAAAAAGTTGTTCCACAGTCAATACTCGAAAAAGAATTATTTGTCGACAAGGCAGATGTAGAGGTATCGTCTGAAAATGTATCACTCATTGAGCAGTATACTACTACTTATAATTTTTTTTTTTTTTTTTTTTTGTGATATATACAAGAGTTGTTACATTCTTGTACAGCCACTAGTACGCGTAGCGTTTCGGGCAAGTCCTTAATCCTACGGTCCCTGGAATACGATCCCCTGCCGCGAAGAATCGTTTTTTCATCCAAGTACACATTTTACTGTTGCGTTAAACAGAGGCTACAGTTAAGGAATTGCGCCCAGTAAATCCTCCCCGGCCAGGATACGAACCCATGACATAGCGCTCGCGGAACGCCAGGCGAGTGTCTTACCACTACACCACGGAGACAATTCTTTGGATGTTATAATAAATCATTTAGACACTGAATTTTCTGATTTATTAACATTATTAAAAGATGGAGCCATTACTATAACCGAAATTGAAGTTACAACTAGAGTGCCTAAAATCATTTCAAGACTGTTAAAATATTTCTCAGAAAACATCCTCCATGACGAACATCAAGAAGTATTGTCAGTAATGATGGCCGGAGCGTCAGCTCAACAAATGGTAGTTCAACTTTTGGTGATGATCATTCGATCATCTATGGTCGAAATGGGTATTCAATTTTCACTCCGGCTTTTATCTGGTTTCTCGACCACATTATCAGTTATTTTATCAGTGGGACTAGTGTTGTTACCATTAGAACTATATTTATCTATCAATAATATTGGAGGGTATAATAAAGAAATGACCCATGCTATATTAAATTACATTCGCAAGGAAATGATTCATAAATTGTTGGAACAGGACATAAATTTGGGTCAATATATTAAACTGGGGCCTCCACAATCTGTAACCACCCCACAAATATCACCATTTATGATATATTTGTCTGCAATATATTAAATAATTCGTCTTTACCCTCAATGTACAAACATAATTGCTATGGATGGGACGACCACAAATTATCTAGAGGAAGGCAAAATGATTTTAGACCTGCTTAACCCTCAAACCGCGCATATCATATATAAATGATATCAGTGACAAAACCGAAACCGCGCACATCATTTATATATGATTTCGTGTCTAGCGCTATAATTTAAACTCCCCGCCTGGGATAGGGGCTATAGTACAGCCACGACCGATAGTTGCCAGATGCCACCTAGAAAAAAAATCCAGGCCAACATTCTTGGGTGTTAAAGCGTCAGTATTGAGCAAGCCACCAAGGCTGGCGCACGCAGCACGAGCTCACAGCACCGCTGTTCAGCTTGTGACCACAGCATCGCCTACAAATACCATAATATATATGATACTGCTATTATTTAGCAGTGATAGTATTACTGAAGCCCCCTGACTGTGATAAAACTGACCAGGATTCTGATAATAGCAGGATTGTGGTGATGTCTGATACTGTATTATTTAGAACAGACATTAAATTATTACCAAATCTTTCTTGAAAAAATTCAAGCACCTCATTATAAAGAGCGTAACATGCTTCACTACAGGCATATTCACGTTCAATAATTAAAATAGCTGATCCCGGTCGACAGTTAGTTTTTACATCGTACTAACATTTTAGCTTGTTGCAACCTAGCGTTGAAAATTTGACTTCAAAATCGTAAGGATTTCCATCTAAGAAAGCTTTAGGGAAATTGGGAGGTATATTTTTCAACAGTACTTTCTGAATAATTATGTTTATAAAATATTTACTTCATATTCTTTGTTGAAGGGTCTCCATTCTTTTTCTTTGTGATATACGACTTACCACGAAAGTTGCTATTGCAATATCAGAAACTGTAACAGCTGATTTGGTTAATGTCATTATGATAACTGTTGAGAATAATTTTTATTGTAAGATGATTACTTAAAGCATTGCCGAATTTCATGAAAAAAGGAAGAATCTTCATATTTATAACCTCCCTTTTTTATAAGTATATATATATATATATATATATATATATATATATATATATATATATATATATATATATATATATATATATATATATATATATATATATATATATATATATTTATATATATATTATATATATATATATATATATATATATATATATATATATATATATATATATATATATATATATATATATATATATAATATATATATAAATATATATATATATATATATATATATATATATATATATATATACTTATAAAAAAGGGAGGTTATAAATATGAAGATTCTTCCTTAATCGATGGCTTAATCGATGCTCTACCACTCTCCTGGAATATTCAATACCAGAATATAAACTTCAATCCAGTATATTGTAAACGCTTTCGTAAATACTATGAGAGTCAGACAGGTCAATGCCATAGTCATACCCACCTCCAGATATTGGGTTTTATACTTGGTACACAAATTGTTAACCAATTCAGTGATAATGAATTAGTGGACGTATTTGCTCTCACGGGAGGGAGTAGCATTCTCATAGATGAATGGGGCAAGCAAGATTATATGGATATAGATAGAGGTTATAGCGAAAAAGTTGTTCCACAGTCAATACTCGAAAAAGAATTATTTGACGACAAGGCAGATGTAGAGGTATCGTCTGAAAATGTATCACTCATTGAGCAGTATACTACTACTTATAATTCTTTGGATGTTATAATAAATCATTTAGACTCTGAATTTTCTGATTTATTAACATTATTAAAAGATGGAGCCATTACTATAACCGAAATTGAAGTTACAACTAGAGTGCCTAAAATCATTTCAAGACTGTTAAAATATTTCTCAGAAAACATCCTCCGTGACGAACTTCAAGAAGTATTGTTAGTAATGATGGCCGGAGCGTCAGCACAACAAATGGTAGTTCAACTTTTGGTGATGATCATTCGATCATCTGTGGTCGAAATGGGTATTCAATTTTCACTCCGGCATTTATCTGGTCTCTCAACCTCATTATCAGTTATTTTATCAGTGGGACTAGTGTTGTTACCATTAGAACTATATTTATCCATCAATAATATTGGAGGGTATAATAAAGAAATGACCCATGCTATGTTAAATTACATTCGCAAGGAAATGATTTATAAATTGTTGGAACAGGACATAAATTTGGGTCAATATATTAAACTGGGGCCTCCACAATCTGTAACCACCCCGCAAATATCACCATATATGATATATTTGTCTGCAATATATGAAATAATTCGTCTTTACCCTCAATGTACAAACATAATTGCTATGGATGGGACGACCACAAATTATCTAGAGGAAGGCAAAATAATTTTAGACCTGCTTAATCAGTTTGAGGTAAACAATCTGGGCCTAGCAATTACTCATAAGCCTTATTCTGAATCTCATGAGAAAGATACTAAAGTGATCGATATGAGTCACCATATAATTCATGAAGCCAAATATAAACATTATCCCACTCAAACGCCAGAATTTGAAATACAAGAAGTGGAAAATTAAATTTCAAGTTCCAAATGGGATATATTAATTTTATGTTTAGCTTTGATATTTTTAATAATAAGTCTGCTCCTCTTTATGAACCAGCCATATAATTATTATGCACTAGGTATAAGTAGTTTCTTTTATATTTGTTGGTCTCTTTCTACACCGTGGTTGGGTTAGATTGACGTGTCTGAATAGTATAAGAAGACATCAGGTCAATCTTTGAAGAAAGAAAAATAGGATGAATGGGGAAAAAAAACTTTTATAACATATTAATGTACTACAACATTGTTATAACCCTAGGAACCAACAAGATCACTCAAGTGTTAAAACATCATTATCCAAAGAATAAAAACTCATTCAGCCTGAGATGATCTATGGCAACATTGGTGATGATTTAGTTTATAAAACGGGTCCAAATAATGAATATCTGTACTTATTTTTTAATTGAAGGCTATCATGGCTCTTATTTCTTTTTTTTGGGGGGGGGGATATTTACAAAATTCCTTTCTATAATGAGTTGACTCCTTACCATTAACATCCTCTGATTTATTTTCAACTATTCCTCCCCTTATAATGTTTATATGTTTATCCCCTTGATTCTTTTTCTCTGTTAATGCCTCGACTTGTCGCCTGCCTTGGGTCGTATCTTTTGCTTTGCTTTTTGTGGGGTTTTGCGAGGGCAGCGGCGAGGGCAGGCGGAGTGAGGCGGAGCCCCGTTGTGCGCCCGTATTTATACGGCCCCAAACTGCCCGCGCAACGCCGCGGGACGCGCTGCGCAATTGTTTCTTTCTCCCCCGCCAGAAACATCCCCGCTTGTGTTGCAAGCAGTGACCATTTTCTGACCAGGGGGAGAAAGATACTGGCAGTATGGGGCGTTAAAGTTTATTGAAGATTAAATTCTGCAGAACATGTAAATATATAAAGTTCACATAAAGTAAGTAATTATATAAAGTTTATATTAAACACGGTTTATTATAGGCTTAACAAAGTTGATATTATATAAAACTTAATATTGAACATGTAAATATACAAAGTTTCAAATATAATTTAAGGAATTTTTGCGTCTTTTAATTTTGTTTTATCTCTTTTTTGTTTGGTTGTTTTCTCAACAGATTCAGGCGAAGAAATTTTCTGAGTGGTGATTGCTTTTAAAATGCTGTCATCACCCAATACACTTTCGTACTTAACTTTTAGGTTTTTAAGGAACCAAGACTTTTCTGCTTCCTTATTAGCCTCGTGCAATAACGCAATTGATTTAAAATTCTTATTTTCGTTATCGATAGACACTATATCCCAGCAAACACAGAACGTTTGTGAACGTTTTTAAATGGTACCACAAAGGTAATACTGTAACATTTGACAAATACGTATTTCTGACTTAAAATCACGTTCTTAAAATCACTAGATATAACTAAAAACATGTATTCTTGAGACACAGTTTTTTAAGATTTATGTAAAAATTTAAAAATAATAGTGAATGCTATGGAATTATAATGTTTTCATGCTTTATATATAAAAATAAAAAAAAATCAGTCAACATTTCGTTTTTTTTTGTATACTTTATGTAAACCTATCCAATTTACATTCTTATAACATAAATATAACATTTATATGTCGTCAATATAACGTTATTTACACGACATCGTTACGTTATTATAATGTTATATTAACGTATAATTCCTGTATGAAAAACATAAATATATTGAGCCTTTTATTTTAAACCTTGTAAAATTGTCGTAGAACTTGGAATAAGACACTAAGCATGATTTATTTATGAAAATATAGAAACAAATAAGCAAAAACATAAACCACATTGTCACCCCTATAATTCTTTGTCTTTCTAGAGAATGTAATTTAAGCTTTGACAATCTTTCTTCATTTGACAGGTTTCTAATTTGGGGTATTAACTTTGTTATCCTCCACTGGGCGCATTCTAGTAAATTTATATCCATGCTGTGGATATACTGTGACCAAAAGTGAAGTTCATATATATATATAAATGGAGCCTACCCAGAGCAAGATATATATGAAGAACAATAAACCGATATCTTAATTATTACTAATATGTTTCAATGCATAAATCCCAGTGTTTTGTTTGCCTTATTACAAACATTTATTCACAGATTTTTTTTTTTTAAATTCTCACTAATCCTAACTCCCAGATCTCTTTCATAATTCGACTTCACAATCTCAGCACCATGCATGCATCTAGCTTATTTCTTGTAACTCGATCTATCATCATTACCTATCCTTTAAACCTTACATTTGTCAGTATTAAACGGCATCCGCCAATCTTTTGACCATATTTCAGTACCCAATTTAGATCGTTTGATCGATCAATTTAGACCTCCTTGTATCATGTATCATCATACATGATGATATAATGATACACACTACTGGGTATGCTGATGATATAATGATACACACTACTTGTTATGCTAACATGCAGAACACTCTTAACTCTGTATTAGTCTCATGTCAGGACTTAGGTTTAGTCACATCTCAGCAGAGGAAACAAAGATATTAAACGGGTGTCCACCCAGGCAGGGAGGAGCTGTTCACAAGATGCAACTGTATGATGGCTCCCAGCTTGACTATGTTAACAGATTCAAATACCTTAAAATTTGCCTTGTATTGTCCTTTTGTATTCAGACTCTGTCGTCAGTATAAAGAGAGGCTCCATAAGCCCTCTTGGAGATGTTGCAGGTTATCACTCAGTCTATGGTGCCAATGTCACAATTGTCAAAATGATGTACCTTGCATACATCTTTAGTGGATTATGCTGCACCTCTGCTTGCCTTGATGACTGAAAGAAAGCTTAAAGGGCTTGAAAACTTGCAGAACGAAGCCTTGAAGATAATCTTTGGATGCCCCTCGTACCACAAAGATACTTAACATGAGGAAGGAACTTAATATTCTGAGCGTCGTTTATCGTGTTACTGAAATTAACTGTCAAATTGGTATAAAAATGCTAAGGCTAGCTCATCCTAACTCATGCACAGAAGCCCTCCAAAATGTCTTTATTGAAGTTCAACATTGTTTCATGTGGCACTGTATCAAAAGCTTTGCTAAAGTTAAGGTACACAACATCATAATCCTTACCACTATCAACTGCCTCAACTATGCTGGAATAAAAAGAGAGGAAATTTGTTAAACATGAACGGCCATGTGTAAAACCAGGTGTTGCGACTTAACCCCATTGATTCTAAATTTTTGTTTCCTTTGGTATAGCCATGCCCTAATTCAGCTTAATATAGAACCTCCATTATAGTGAGCCTCTATCTTTTTATTCAGTCTTTTATGTGGCACTGTATCAAAGGTTATATTATGAGTGGGGAGTCTGTATAAACAACTGGGCCTCTACCCCCTTCAATCCGAACATTTTTCCTTGCTTCTTGCACTGAAATGTGTACAAGTCTCTAAACTGATACATTAATTGTGACTCTTTAGCATCCTTAATTGCTCTCAACTCTTTAAGACATACTGTAACATGCACGTGTCTGAAGCTAGACACAAATACAACAAAATTATTAATGATAACAAGAGACTTCGAACTAGGTACCTCACAGGAAGGTGTTCTCAGTCCTACCTTATTTAATATCTTAATAAACACGCTGTTAAACTCTGTACCGAGCAAACCCAACGTCCACATCATTATAGCTATGCTGATGATATAATGATACACACCACTGGGTATGCTGATGATATAATTATACACACCACTGGATATGCCGTTGATATAATGATACACACCACTGGGTATGCTGATGATATAATGATACACACCACTGGGTATGCTGATGATATAATGATACACTCCACTGGGTATGCTGATGATATAATGATTCACACTACTTAACTCTGTATTAGACTCATGTCAGGTCCTAGGTTTAATTATCTCAGCAGAGAAAACAAAAGATACTAAATCGGCGCCCACCCAGGCAGGGAGGAGCTTTTCGCAAGATGCAACTGTCTGATGGCTCCCAGCTTGACTATGTAAACAGATTCAAATACCTTGGCCTTGAGGTGCCACTGTATGGTCCTGTTGTATTCAGACTCTGTCGTCAGTATAAAGAGAGGCTCCGAGCTCTCAAGGCTGTTGCTGGTTATCACTCAGGCTATGGTGCCAATGTCAGGATTGTCAAAATGATGTACCTTGCAAACATCAGATCTTTAGTGGATTATGCTACACCTCTGCTTGTTTTGATGCCTGAAAGAAAGCTTGGAGGGCTTGAAAAATTGCAGAACGAAGCCTTGAGGATAATCCTTGGGTGCCCTCGTACCACAAAGATACTTAATATGAGAAAGGAACTTAATATTCCAAGCGTTGTTCATCGTGTTACTGAAATTAACTGTCAAATTGGTATTAAAATGCTTAGGCTAACTCATTGCACAGAAGCCCTCCAGAATTTCTTTATTGAAGATCAGCATTGTTCCAAATGGATAACAAAAACTGGAACTCAACTCAGAATGTATCAGGTTCATGATTTGTACCAAGAGAAACAACAACGGCACTTTCCTGTACCGTGGGAGGTTAAACCCTTTCCAGTTTTAATCCCTCCCTTTCCACCCAAGAAGCAAATTAGAGATCAGCCCAAGCTTCGTCTTGAGGCAAAGCTCAACGCCTTAAGCCATATTGATGCTCTGTCCCCAGAGCATTCTCTCTCTCAAATCATATACACTGATGGTTCCCTACACCGCACCACGGGTGCAACTGGAAGTGCAGTTGTTCTGACAATGGGTGATGGTCTATACTTTGAGTGGGGAGTCCGTATAAACAACTGGGCCTCTACCCTTCAGACCGAACTATTTGCCTTGCTCCTTGCACTGAAATGTGTACAAGTCTCAAAACTTGATACATTAATTGTAATTGACTCCTTATCATCCTTAAATATGCTCTCAACTCTTTAAGACAACCGTAACATGCTTGTGTCCGAAGCTGGACACAAATACAACAAAATTATTAAGGATAGTAACAGAGTCCATTTCATGTGGTCTCCATCTCATGTTGGCCTCCGAATGCATGATAGAGCTGATAAGTTAGCCAAAGAATCTGCCTTTAAAGGAGACGTATGAGTGTAACCATGGATTGTCAATGAGCAATCTGAGAGCAGCAGTAAACCGAGAACTTCAACAAGATCTTGTAGATCTGAGGCAAAGTGAAATTGACACCAGTAATTCCATCTATCATCATACTATAATGCAAGAGAAGCCACACATCTATGGATCATCCAATAAAATCAGCAGACTTCTTGATGTTACTACTGTTCGGCTTAAACTGTGTTACAACTCTCTCTGGGATTTCTAATTATCTGCTGATGTAGACCTGACCAAATGTAAACTGGGTCAACAAGCACACCCTCTGTCACTATGTGATGGAGTGTGAAAAGACTTAAATTGAATTGAATTGAATTGAATTCAGAGACAATTTTATAATAAATGTTCCAGAGATGTTTAAATATTTAATTCAAAATGATCTGCTACCAGAAATCTTAGCCAAATATCCCCTATTTGCTAACTAAGATAAGTAAATGATAAGTAAATTGTCTCGCCAATTATATATACGAGGGAATGATTAAGGGTCAAGGGACGAAATGCGCATTGCTGCCTTCACCTGTGACGTCACAGCATCATCCGTCCGCCAGTATCAACAGAGCGGCCATTTTGTCGTCAGTGCAGTCAGCGGACAGAGGACAAACTCTTCATGCAAATATTATCGTAAGTAAGCACTTATATTTTATTATATTATTAGATTCTAGTGCTGGCTATAGTGCAGGTGTATGGAGAGGCGGGGCCGGGCAGTGCTGGTGTATGGAGAGGCGAGGCCGGGCAGTGCTAGTGTAAGGAGAGTCGAGGCAGGGCAGTGCTGGTGTATGGAGAGGCGAGGCAGGGCAGTGCTGGTGTATGGAGAGGTGAGGCCGGGCAGTGCTGGTGTATGGAGAGGCGAGGCCGGGCAGTGCTAGTGTATGGAACTGAGGACTCAGGCCCCAGTGCCTGGGCACGGGGGCCTGAGCACTGCTGAGGGTTAGCCAACATGAGAGGGTTGTGTTGATAGCCTGAAATTATTTAAATTGTTTAATGTATTGAATGGCATTTTTCAAGTTACATTTTTTAAATTACTGAACTGATGTTGGTTAACCCTCTCTCATGTTGGTCAATAATTTAATGATTTTTTTTATGGAGTAACCTTTGCTATGTTGATAGTGCTTGTTGTGTCTGCAAGTGCATTCAGTGTGTATATGATGCCTGGTGTTAAAAAATTATTTCTTACTTGTTCATGCTTTCATTTAGACGTTCGGCCTCGGCGAGGTTGTTTTGTGACTGGTGTGTGGCACGTTTCATTGAAATGTAGTCTTTTCAAGACTACATTTCAAATATTACCTAACATACACAGTCTAATATAGCTATCTGTGTTAAATAGATTAAATCCATTTATTTGATACTCAGCTAATAGTTCTCTATTTTCTACATTCATCCATGTTTTGGTAAGTGCAATAATATGTATTGTTTCATTGCAGATAAGTGATTCCAGATCGTTCCAGTTTTCCAAAGTACTGAAACGCACACCATACAGGCTTGATGCATCTAGGTGCAAGGTAAAATTATTTACATTTACTTGTTTTTTTACATTGGGGATAAATGCGTATTATTTCATTTATGGCAGATAAATATATCATATCTGGTGTTATTTGTGGTGTGGTTATAGACTGTGGAGGTCCCAATTTAATATATTGTCCAAAGTTTATATCTTGTTCTAACAATTGATTAATTATTTTATGGCGAAGGTTTTCTAATGCAGCATGAGTTATTTCATTATTGTACCCACCAATATTACCTATTGATAAATATAATTCTAATGGTAACAACACTAATCCCACAGATAAAACAAGGGATAAAGACGAAGATAAAACGGATAAAAGCCGTATTGAAAATTGAATGCTCATTTCAACCATAGATGATCGAATGATCATCGCCAAAAGTTGAATAATCATTTGTTGAGATGAAGCTTCTACCATAATTACAGATAATAATTCTTGAAGAGCATCATGGAGAATGTTTTCTGAGAAATATTTTAACAGTCTTGAAATTATCTTAGGCACTCGAGTTGTAACTTCAATTTCGGTTATAGTAATAGCCTCATCTTTTATTAATGATAATAAATCGGAAAACTCAGATTCTAAACGTGTTATTATAACATCTATGAAATTAGTAGTAGTAGTATACTGTTCAATAAATGATACATTTTCGGAGGATACTACTATATCCGCTTCGTCAACAAATTGTTCTTTTTCGAGTATTGACTGTGGAACAACTGTTTCAATATAACCTCTGTCAACATCCATATAATTTTGTTTGTTCAATTTATCCATAAGAATCATACTCATTCCTGATGTTGGATTAAGTAAGTCCACTAATTCACCATCGGTTAATTGGTTGATAACTTGATTGCCAAATATAAAACCTAATATCTGGCGGTGGACATGACTATGGCATTGATCTGACTGGCTATCATAGTATTTATGAAAGAATTTACAATAGATTGAGTTAAAGTTTATATTCTGTTGCTGAATATTCCATGTCAATGGTGGAGCATCGATTAAGCCAGCAACAGCTTTTCTCAGTTGATATGTATTTGTATTCTTGGCATAGGCAATGGGGTTCTTTTGATAAGATTGTAAATCGTTTTCATTAGAAGGACTCCATCGACTTGAAGGTCTTAGAGCCAATGTTTTAAGTGCAGACAACTGTACACCACAATAATTTTCGTTAGATTCCTTGACATTAATCGACCAAGTTTCAACGGGAATAGGTTTCGAGAAATAATGATTGTCTGTTTCTGTATTGTTTAGAATAGATTTTAAATCATTACCAAATCTTTCTTGAAGAAATTCAAGGACTTCATTATGAACAGCATAACATGCTTCACTACAGGCATATTCACGTTCGTTTATTAAAATAGCTGATCCAGATCCGGGCTGACAAGCAGTTTTTACATCATAATAACATTTTAGCATGTTACAACCTAGCGTTGTGAATTTAACTTCAAAGTCGTTAGGATTTTCATCTAAGAAAGCTTTGGGGAAATTGGGAGGAATATTTTTCCATGGTATATTCTTAATGATAATATTTTTAAAATACTTACTTCCATTTCTTTGTTGAAGAATCTCCATTGTTTTTCGTTGTGATATACGATGTACTATGTAAGTTGCAATTGCAATATCAGAGACAGTAACAGTTTTCATTATGAAATTGTTAAGAGTATTTATTTATTTTTTTAATATTGATCAATATAATAAAGAAATTTGAGGATTCATTTACCAGAATACTGAGAGGAATCATGGTGGAAGCTGGAGTAAATGGTGATGCTGAAAGTTGGAATAGTGGTGGTGGTGGTGGTGGTGAAGAATATGGGTGTCATCGAAATGATTATTATTATCAACCAACCATTCCACAAATACCATTACAAACAACTCAATATATGATTGTACCTTATTATATGACTTCAGTGCCACATTCAATTTATGTAATTCCACCTTCTTCATGTTACGTTTCTGATTTCCCTTCAAAATATTTTTATCAATTACCACCACCACCACCGCCACCACCACTACCACCACCACCACCACCACCACCACAACCACCCCTACCACAATCATCAGAAATTTATTCCCATTACAGTGTTGAAGTTCAATATAAAATTTCCTTTTTAGAAAAGGAAAAAGAAAATTTAAAATCATGGAAAATTTTACGAAATATTGATGGACATATAACAGAGGTCCCCTTGGGTATATCCTTCATATACATTGCATATGAATATGGTGGGTTACCTCGAGAATTATTTATGAAATATGTTAATGAATGTTGCAATGGTAGTTAAACATTTTCTTTGCAAATAAGCTCAGTGAGTAAATATTGTATATTATTACATCAATGCACCATTCACCACACCACCCATTAGTGCACTCATATGTCGCTATTTGATCACCATTATCAATGGGCCTAACATTATTATTAATAATAAAATTAAAAGTATAACCCAGCCAATATTTTTAATTGATTTCAATATAAATTGCCATATATCAGATTGCCCAATGCCTTGAATCACTTCACCAATACCATCTCCTAAAATTTCGGCAATATTTCTTAAAATTGTTCCCTGTTCACATTTATATATATAAAATATTTCTTTATTTTCTAAATTAGAAATAGGTTCATAACCCTGGACAAATTGTGAAAGATAATTGTAGTTATGGGGACAACATATTCCCTTACAGCCCAAATTTAATATGTTTTGGGTTTCTGCAGAATTTGGAATATCAAATTGACAGTTCCAGACTTTTTTATTGAACAATGGATGAGTATTATCATTTAGTATGTCATAGTTAATATAATCAACCCGATTGATAGGAAATTTACAAAATCTGGTCAAATATACTTCTTTTTTTAGGGAATGTCCTTTTCCAACATGGTATCTAAAACAACCACTGTTCTTCCGATTGTATTTGTTCAAATATTCAAGAAAAGCAACACCTACACCTAATAATATCGCAGATTTCAATATCAAACTTTTATGTTTACCAGCCCATTTGGTCATAGTGTTAAAAATTTTAGTTAATTTGGAATCAGTTGGTGAAGGATTACTTTCTAAATATTCAAGAAATTGAGTTTCGTTTTCAAACCCAAGATCTTGGGCAAGTTTATTTACATTGTTAATGTGTTCTTCATAGAGTTTAAATGGGTATTTTTTTAACATATGTTGTTTAAGAGCTTTGTTTTCTATAATATTTAGAATAGGGGATTCTACATCACCATGCAAAATATTTTTCATAACTTTATTAAAATCATTTTGGGATTTAAAATTTAGGTTTTCATTGATAGAATTAATAAAAGATTTGGCTGGGTGATGAAGATTTGACAATTTAATGTTTTCTGTCAAATCTGTCAGATACTTATTTGTATTTAAAAAAGATTTATTTTCATCAACCAAACTTTGGGTGATGTGAATAAAAGGCTGAAGACCATGGTCAATTTCTTTTATCATCAATTCTGTCATGAGCTATTCTTTCTTTTTTAAATAAGTATTAAAAAAGAGTTAATTTTACTGTTTTAAAACAATTAAGTGTTTGGTATGTGAGTCGTGGTAACTGTGCGGCCGGTCTGCTGTGATTGGCTTGATGGAGCACCAATCACGGGTGAAGTGGGCGGAGCCAACGAGAGGATTTTCACTAGTGTGTGTGTGTATGTGTGTGTGTGTGTAAGAATGAGTGTGTGTGTCTTTGTGTGTGTGTGTGTGTGTGTGTGTGTGTGTGTGTGTGTGTGTGTGTGTGTGTGTGTATGTGTGTGTGTGTGTAAGAATGAGTGTGTGTGTGTGTGTGTGTGTGTATATGTGTTTTGGTGTGTGTTTGTGAGAATGTGTGTGTGATTCCTGTGTGAGAATACGTTTTATGTGTCAGAATATGTGTGTGTGTGTGTGTATGATTCCTGTGTGAGAATACGTTTTATGTGTCAGAATATGTGTGTGTGTGTGTGTGTGTGTGTGTGTGTGTGTGTGTGTGTGTGTGTGTGTGTGATTCCTGTGTGAAAATGCGTTTTGTGTGTCAGAATGTGTGTGTGTGTGTGTGTGTGTCTTTGTGTATGTCTTTGTGTGTGTGTGTGTGTGTGTGTGTGTCTTTGTGTGTGTCTTTGTGTCTTTGTGTGTGTGTGTGTGTGTGTGTGTGTGTGTGTGTGTGTGTGTGTGTGTCTTTGTGTGTGTGTGTGAGTGTCTGTGTGTGTAAGTGTGTGTGTCTTTGTGTCTTTGTGTGTGTGTGTAAGTGTGTCTTTGTGTGTGTGTGTAAGTGTGTCTTTGTGTCTTGTGTGTGTGTGTGTGTGTGTGTGTGTGTGTGTGTGTGTGTGTCTTTGTGTGTGTGTGTGTGTCTTTGTGTGTGTAAGTGTGTGTGTCTTTGTGTGTGTAAGTGTGTGTGTCTTTGTGTGTGTGTGTAAGTGTGTGTGTCTCTTTGTGTGTGTGTGTGTGTGTGTGTGTGTGTGTGTGTGTGTGTGTGTGTGTGTCAGAATGTGTATGTGTGTGTGTGTTTGTGTGTGTGTGTGTCTTTGTGGTAGACTCATGATCACCGATCATCCCACCAGACTCCATCATATTCTCTCAGCCCGAAGCCGTGCACCATGGTATGTTGAACAAATATATTCCTCCTCTTCCTCTCCATCATCATCAATCTCTTCCACTACCTCCTCCATCTCTTGATCCACATGATCTTCCAACGCCTGATCCGCTTCATCCTCCACATCCTCCAAACCTCCCTCCTCCATCTCATCCAACGCCTTCCTCTTTTTAATAATAATACCATTGTTATAAATATAATAATTTTTGTACTGATTGTGCCAAATTTTTTTATGTATTGTTTGTTGTGGAAGATAAGCTATCACTTTAGTTATTTGATAATCGGGTAAAAGTTGTAAATTAAATTTTGCAAGTCTTGGTATTGATATAATCTTTTTATTTTCTTTAATCATAGTAAATTTTTGCAATAACTCACAATGCATATGCCATGCAGTGGATAATGATATATGTTTTCTTTCTGACCAATTTTTATCTTTTTCAAAATATCTAATAAGATGATCAATGATAAGCTCATCATATTTAATTACATCAATACAAATGTACATATCAATAGTTTTAAGAGTTTTTTTATTTGCTTTTAATGCTTTTTGATAATTTATACAATTATTAATAATATACTCCCTTAATGAACTTTGTTTTAAACTTTGGGTAATATCTCTTACCCCATCTAAAAGAAACAACATTAAATACACAACCTCGTTGATAAAAAGTATCATTTTGTTTTTTTTTAATTTAAAAGGGGAATGAGTTCTAGAATAAACTGAAAGTGAAAAATCCTGATCATCGTCTTCATATACAATATTTTGATTATGAATTTGCGTGAAAAATCTTTCATACCAGACAAATTTATTATCAGCTGTTAGTCCTGACATGTCATAAATTTTATGATATATTAATTGACTTCTGCTAAGATTGTTTGGATAAGTAAAAGTAATATGAGAATCATCGTTATTATTATTATAATATAATTTATCAGCTATAAATAATTGTCTTGTTAGATTAAATCTCAGGGGAAAATAATATAATCCAGGTTTTTTTTTAATGTTAAACTTCTCATTATTTATATGTTCGATTAGTATGTTAATTGAAAGTTTATCCTTTTTATTCATCTTTTTTTATACAAAAACATATACACACACAAACTCACACTCAAACACAAAAAACACACACATAAAGACACACACACTTACACACACACACATACACAAAGACACACACAAAGACACACACAAAGACACACACACACACACACAAAGACACACACAAAGACACACACACACACAAAGACACACACAAAGACACACACACAAAGACACACACAAAGACACACACAAAGACACACACACAAAGACACACACAAAGACACACACACACACACACACAAAGACACACACAAAGACACACACACACACACACAAAGACACACACAAAGACACACACAAAGACACACACAAAGACACACACCAAGACACACACACACACAAAGACACACACACACACACACACACACACACACACACACACACACACACACACACACACACACACACACACACACACACACACACACACACACACACACACACACACACACACACACACACACACAAAGACACACACAACGACACACACACACACACAAAGACACACACACACACACAAAGACACACACACACACACACACACACAAAGACACACACACACACACAAAGACACACACACACACACACACAAAGACACACACACACACAAAGACACACACACACACACACACAAAGACACACACACACACACACACACAAAGACACACACACACACACACACAAAGACACACAACGACACACACACACACACACAAAGACACACAACGACACACACACACACACACAAAGACACACAACGACACACACACACACACAAAGACACACACACAAAGACACAAAGACACACACACACACACACAAAGACACACACACACACACACACACACAAAGACACACAACGACACACACACACACACACACAAAGACACACACACACACACACACACACAAAGACACACACACACACAAAGACACACACACACACAAAGACACACACACACACACACACAAAGACACACACACACACACACACAAAGACACACAACGACACACACACACACACACACACACACACACACAAAGACACACAACGACACACACACACACACACAAAGACACACAACGACACACACACACACACACAAAGACACACAACGACACACACACACACACACAAAGACACACACACAAAGACACAAAGACACACACACACACACACAAAGACACACACACACACACACACATACACACACACACAAAGACACACACACACACACACACACACAAAGACACACACACAAAGACACAAAGACACACACACACACACATAAAGACACACAGAAAGACACACATACACAAAGACACACACACACACACAAAGACACACAACGACACACACACACACACAAAAACATACACACACACACACACACAAAGACACACACACACACACATAAAGACACACACACACACACACACACAAAGACACACAACGACACACACACACACACAAAAAAACACACACAGACATACACAAAGACACACACAAAGACACACACAAAGACACACACAAAGACACACACACACACACACACACAAAGACACACACACACACACACACACACACACACACACACACACACAAAGACACACACAATGACACACACACACACACACACACAAAGACACACACACACACACACACAAAGACACACACACACACACACAAAGACACAAAGACACACACAAAGACACACACACACACACACACACAAAGACACACACACACACATACACACACACACACACAAAGACACACACACTTACACACACAAAGACACACACACACACACACAAAGACACACACACACACACACAGACACAGACACAAAGACACACACACACACACCCACAGACACAGGAATCCCAAAAGTTCACCAAAACTCTTATTATACTCACTTTACATTTTTTTTCTTAAACTAGTTGGGAGAGGTACAGTCTTTGATATGATTGGGAACGGCATTCAACATTTTAAGACCCTTGATTTGAAGAGCAGCATTTCTGGTTTGATTAAGTCGAACTCTTGGGAACCGAATGATATCTAGGGGCAGTGTAACAGCACATCATTCTTTTTTTTATTTTTTTTATTAGATATGGTATCTCATCCATAAAAAAATATTTTGTGGAAAAAAATGGGGTTGACCACCAGCCCGTGGTCAGTGGGGACCCTGTGGTGGACCATCAGCCGGTGGTGGACCATTCATTGGCTTATTAGGCAAATCAGATCTTGAATAGTTTGCCAAATAAGACATCAAATTTTATTTATAACTCCAAATTTTGTATTGGTTATTTTTTAATTAAGGCAAAAAAATGAAGAGAATCAATTAATTCTTTATGGATTTATATATTTTTCCAAATTTTATTGCAAAATAAAACTTATAAACATTTCTATATAATATAAAATTTTTGATGTTTAAGTTTTGTTAATTTTATAAACATAATTTTATTTATCACAGATATTAAATATATAATATTATTAATTTTATATATAATTTTTTATTTATATTTAAAATAAAAAAAACAAAATATTCACTTTGATTAAAATATTCATAGTTACTTTATAATTTGAGATAAAATTAAAGAAAACAGAAATAATATTTTCCCCTTTATAGTTAAATTCGATATTTTATATAAAAATAAAACAAACAAAAAGTCACTCAAAGTCATTTTATATATTATTTATTTATTTTATAAACATTTATTTTAAATAAAATTAAAAAAAACTGAAAAAATATATATATATTTTCTTTTTATTAAACAAATATTTCATCACTACTTTCATAATCACTACTTCCATATTCTTTGTAGTCGTTACTTGCCTCTGTATCATAATTATAATCTATATTATCACTATTTTCATCATTAATCCATTTGAAGAACGAACAATACATGCCAACTTCAAAATCCCTAAATACAAAATAATAATAATGATTTACAAATGCTAATAACATTATGGGAGTAATAACTTTGCGAATACCAATTTGGATATAATAATATTCATCGAATAATTTAAACCAAGAAGTTGGTAAAATGTTTCCATAAACATCTAAAAATTGTACATGAATACAACATTTTTCCTGATCATAAAGAATATTCATTGAACCTTGTTCTTTGAAACATCGAAATTTTAAATTTGATATTACAATATGATATTGATTATTTTCCTTATTTGTTATGTTTAAAAAGTATGGTTTATCTCCATATATAAAATGAACTGCATCTTCAATTTTTGATTGTAACATCTCCTTAGGTTTGAAGCTTTTCTTCAGAACAGATAAAATATAATTCCATCGGTAATTTTCATTACAAAAACATTTCCTATATAAATTACATAAGGGATACTCATCATCACTTAATGCACAATAGAGATAGTAGGCAGCCGTTGCTACAAAATTATTACTTTTGCTTATACTCTGAAACAACTCACGTCCTGTATTATCAAAATATTGAACTGAGGGAGGATTGTTTGAAACAATTTTTAGCGATCCAGTATGGTAAGACGAAGGTATACCATCTCCTATTATTTCTTTCTTACATCCATTACAAAATTTCACGTTTAAGATTCTCAAAACCATAACGGACTCTTCCGGTGTTGTTGTGTGTACTGACAAAGACCATATCGGGTGTTTTAAATTGTCTCTCCCATATATTCTTTCAAGAAAAGTGGTTACATTTCCTACTGTAAAAAAGAAAAATTTGAATTTTTGTTTAGTCATTTGTTCAAAATAATCCATTCGAAAATTTGTATTACAGAGACATTTAATGCCATAATTTTCAAAACAAGTTGTAACGTTATCATATAACATTATTTTTTCTGTGAGGATTTGTATTTTGAAGACATATATTCTTCAACTAGCTGAGTAATTTTATGAGTGTTGGATACAACTCGTAATATCTGTTTATGTAATGGCTCATCTTTTTTAATATCAGGGAAAAAGAAAATTGGAATATTAATAAATAAAATGTTAATTTTACCACTCCCACTCCCATTTTCTAAGAACTGTGCAACATTATTTATATTAGGAGAGTAATCACAGACTGAATGGGAATCCAATTTCATAATAAATTTCCTTTTCAATTTTATGAGTAAGTATTGTACAAATAATTGTAAGTCTTCTACACTATTATTTTCAAAGGTAACATCATCATCATTCTTATCAACATTATTAATATTATGATGATGATAGTTGGTTAGAACAATTGTTCCTAAAGGTAAAGCAGGAGGATAAAAGTGTAATTTTTTGAAATAAGATAATTGGATTTCTATACTACCATCTGAGTTACATGCAAACATTATTTAGTTTTGTTTTTAATATTGAGTGAATTCATAAATCGATTAAAAAAAAATTCGGTATTTTCGTAATCAATCAAATCAGTCTTGGATACAAATTTTGCCTTTAAAATTACCTTTGCACATCCACGTTCAATATCTTCAAAATTTGAACATGGATATGTTCCTTTATGTATTTCAATATTATTTTTATCAATCTTACACTTCATCCAAATAGATAATTCTTGTTTTTCCTCATCAAAATGGGGATCCGGACACGCTGTACACGGAAAATGTTTATTGTCATGTAAGTTAGTATACATAGGACCGCAGTTACATAGACCATTAGAATAACCTGGAGCTGTAATTACACCAGATGGTAAATGTACCAGACAAGGATCGCGGAAACAGGCTGAACGTGAGATATCTGGATTAGAAATATATCCAGGGGAACATCGACACATATATTTTTCTTGTTCTTTTAATGGTATAAAAACGTCTTGGGGGGTCATTTGAGTAAGGTCCACTACTTCATCCTGCCCATTGGTAATTTTAACCAAAGTTCCTCCTGGTTCACATGCAGTTAATCTATTTGTAGTTGCGTTGTAAAGACCTGGTAGGTAGGATTTACACTTCCATCGAGCTTCTTCAAATGAATACTGTAGAAAACCCCATACTGGGTCACAGAATTTTTCTTCTGGTTGTTTCCAAAGACAGTATGTGCATCCTGGTTTGAGGATTCCACCTCCATAATAATATTTTATATTGCTAGTAGAAGATGATATAGGTATTACGACCTTTTCTAAATAACGTCCACATTTACGGCCCCCAAGTTTTTGACAAATTTGATTGTCATGTGACTGAGAACTATCTACTTTTAAAATCATTCCCTTACATTTATTGATTTTAATGTCATTATTGTTATCATATTCATTATAATTTAGCCAACCTTGTAGATCAATAAATTTGTGTCTTTCTTCAAATGCAATTTCTTCAGCTTCAAGTCCCTCTTTAATACTTTGACGTAAAAAAACTATGAATGTAAAAACGATCAGTAATATAAAGAAAATTAAAAATATAAAAAAAAGGATAAAACTATAACCGGAATTTGAAGAAAATACTGGTATGTCGAAGAAATCATTTTTGGTTTTTATTTAAGAGAAAATTTAGGAGTTTCTCAGTTGAAACTCTTTTATTACAATTTGTGGAATAACAGTGAAAACGATGACGATGAATATAAAGTCTACCTGAAGGTGTACGAGATTTACCACGAACTTCATGAAAAGGACAAAAAATATTACATTGCCATTTTTGGTTCATTGCTAAGAGTTCATTATATGGCTCCTTACATAATAATTCAGCACATTTTTGTGTAATTATCTCTGTTTTTTTTTTTAAATTGTTCAATTTTTGGTTGATGCAGCGATCGTTTTAAAACCAACCTAGGACGACTAATTACATTTCCTCCTCCTCCTCCTAAATTATTATTATTATTATTATTATTATTATTATTATTATTATTATTATTATTATTATTAATAATTATTTCAAAAATATTATTTCTAGTGGATAAGTGTCCCTGTTTAATTTCATTGATACTAGTAAATTCTATTTAAGTCTCAATACATCGATATATGAATGAAACACTCCCCATATTGGTATATGATCCTTATTACTAAACAATAGAGAGAGAGAAAAGCTTACAAGATAATATAAAGGATATTGTAGAATCAGAGAACCTAATATATATATATATATATATATATATATATATATATATATATATATATATATATATATATATATATATATATATATATATATATATATATATATATATATATATGTTTCATTGAATATGACCGCATATTCTGTATTTATTATTTTCTGGTTTAGGGCTTCTATCCCTCTAACTATTTTCTTAGCATCAGGGCTTAATTGAAATAGGAGTTCTCCAAAACTCATTTTCGTACTTTTGAGGTGAAGAAAAGAAGTGATTTACTATAGAGTGTATTACACTTATTTGTATAATTTGCACGACGTTTCGAACCGCCATGGTTCATTCTCAAGTGAACAGATCTTACAATACTAGTTGATTTTATACCCGCATTAGGTCAGGTGATAATACAATGAAGGTGAAAACATGGGGGGATACATAAGGGATAAACATAGGGGCTGCAGAAGGCTTATTGGCCCATACGAGGCATCTCCTATCTAAACACAAAGATTAATCCAGTGTAATTGGCCTGTTATGTTGGACATTGTCTTCTGTGTTGGCATCGATATGTTCTTGTCTTGTCCTTACTCTCATGGTGGGTAGAGTAAATAGTTCCGTGATTTGGGTGTTCATGGTAGGTCGCTCGATTCTTATGTGAATTGCCTCAAGAATTTGTAATCTTCTTGAATCTTGGGTTTTGTCTATTATGCAAGTATTCTTGTTCAACATTTCTCTTGTTAGAGTAATGTCATGGGCTTGTCTCATGTGATTCCTAGGGGCACCAGATTGAAGATGGCATGTCAAACGCCTCGTCAGCTTGGTCGACGTCATACCTATGTACTTACATTGAAGGTTACATCCTTCATGGGGGCAAGTGTACATGTATACAACGCTTGACTGCTGTAGAGGGTTCTCCGTCGGCTTCGGGCTGTTTTTGATAAGGAGTTCGGAAGTCTTCTTGGTTTTGTAGAATATTATCAGGTTTATGTTTTGGTTAGGAGTAGTGCTTTTTACTCCTTTACGGATTATTTCTTTCATTATTCTTTCCTCTTTTATATGTTCACTGTGCATGGTTGATTTGTAATATAATTTTATTGGGGGTGTTGTGGTTTCTGTTCTAGGTTCTGAATTATACCAACGGTCCAAGTGTCTTCTTATAGCAGCGTTTATTTCCGCGTTGCTATATCCGTTGTTCACCAATACCTGAGTTACTCTTTCAAACTCTCTACTCACGTTGCTCCATTCAGAGCAGTGGGTAAGCGCTCGACGAATATAAGCATTGAGAACACTGGCTTTGTATCTTTGGGGGCACTCACTTCTACCGTTCAGGCATAATCCTATGTTGGTGGGCTTGGTATATACGTTGGTGCTTAAAGAGGTTCCTGTTTTTGTTATTAGTACATCCAAGAATGGCAGACTGTTATTTTCACTATTTTCATGTGTAAATCGGAGTACTGACTCTCTCTCTAGGTGTCTTTTTAGGTCAATTAGTTCATCTGAGTCTTTTACTATTACGAATATGTCATCAACATAACGGCAGTATACAGTTGGTTTTTGTCTGCTACTGAAGACCCTATCTTCGATGGTTCCCATATAAAAATTAGCAAATAAAACTCCTAAGGGGGAGCCCATTGCTACTCCGTCTATTTGTAAATACATGTCTCCTTGTGGACTGATGAAAGGGGCTTCCTT
This sequence comes from Procambarus clarkii, assembly GCF_040958095.1. Lineage (NCBI taxonomy): Eukaryota > Metazoa > Arthropoda > Malacostraca > Decapoda > Cambaridae > Procambarus > Procambarus clarkii. The sequence continues at coordinate 16,756,139 of NC_091181.1, read as the reverse complement.
TGTACATGCTTCGAGAAGACTTTTCAAGTGTGGCTCAGGTATGTCTAATTTGGGGGTGCTCTCGTCTCTGTATACTCTGTCCAGTATCATTCCTATGGTTGTGTCGACTGGGACGGTGGTAAAAAGGGATTCAACGTCCAGGGAAGCGATGATTCCATCGGGCTGGGTAGATTTGATCAATTCTAGGAAATCTGCTGATGATTGTAGACTAAACTTACTTGGAGTGTATGGAGTTAGGAGTTCATTGAGTTTCTTTGCCAGGTGATAAGTTGGGGTTGGTATTTGGCTGATTATAGGGCGTAGTGGGTTACCTGGTTTATGCGTCTTAACATTGCCGTAGGCATATCCTAAGCCATAGTCGCCTTGAAGTTTATTGAAATGCACACTACCTTTCTTTGCGTTGATTGCTGTAATTGTTTTGTTTACTTTCCGCTTAAGGTCTTCTACGGAGTTCCTCGTGATTCGTTGAAATTTGGAGTCGTCACTTAGGATGTCGCACGAATCACGAGGATGTCGCAAATTTCAACGAATCACGAGGAACCCCGTAGAAGACCTTAAGCGGAAAGTAAACAAAACAATTACAGCAATCAACGCAAAGAAAGGTAGTGTGTAATATATATATATATATATATATATATATATATATATATATATATATATATATATTGGTGTATACTGGCAGCAGGTTTTCTTTCAAACATGTTTCATTGAATATGACCGCATATTCTGTATTTATTATTTTCTGGTATATATATATATATATATATATATATATATATATATATATATATATATATATATATATATATATATATATATATATATTTATATATATATATATATATATATATATATATATATATATATATATATATATATATATAAATATATATATATATATATATATATATATATATATATATATATATATATATATATATATATATATATATAAATAGCTGTACTGTCAGAAGTAAAATATTTTTTAAAGACAAAGTAAGTTATCGTGCAAATATGATCGGCGCACGACACTGAATTCTGCCAGGCCAACTTCAACAGTATTTTCTTCAAATTCTTGTTACCAATTTTCATATTTTTTTTTAATATTCTATAATTTTCTTTATATTGCTGATCCTTTGTACATACATAAGTCTTTTAAGAGGGACTGGAAGCTGAATCCTCCTATTATTATTTATTATTGAAACTTGACATAATGGCTGACGAGCCTTATTACCAAAAGAGAGTAAGACAAAAGTTTACAGATATTATAAATTATATTGAAGAATCAGAGAACTTAATTATAGCTGTACCATCAGAAGTAAAACAATTTGAAAAGCTGTTAAATTCTTGGGTATTATATTTACCTAATCTCCAAAATGTTGTGGTAAAGAGAGGAAATTGTAATAAGTCTTGGTACCAAAGTGAGAATAAAAAAACACTCACTATTTTTAGGTCACCTTTCGAAATAATTATTAAGCAAAATGATATAAAAGTTAGCTCTTCGTTTCTTATGAAAGATGTAATATTATTATTAGTAGAAGCTATTCAAAAAGAAAAGAGAAATATCCATGTATATTGGGATTAATTAATAACAAATATGATAAATTTATATACATTTTTTATAAACATTAAATTTAATTTAAATTTCAAATAACATTAAGTATTATATCAAATTTTGGAATATAAAAACCATTAACTAATTTCAAATATATTTCATTGGAAAATATTTCACATTCATTATTATAGAATAAATTTAGAATATTGTTATATGTTACATTTGATTTTTTATGTTTATTTATAATATCCCAAACTTTTAAAATATGAAATTCCGTCTTATCAATATATAACGGATCTATTTGTAGATAAAAATCAATTTCTTCAGTATTTTCGAGGAATTCACTCATTTTTTTAATATTTATTAAAAAAGACATGATTATTCAGTGCTATTCCAAGGAGTATAACTTCAACTAAATTAATGTTCAACCTCTTCAGGCTTGTGAACCTCGTAACTGACTTAAACCATATTTAAATCAAAAGACTTAAACTAAAATTTCAAATGATGATATTAACATTCAGTGATTATTTAAGACACCAGCTAGCTCTAGTAGCCAATGTGATGAACCAAATTTTCTTATAATGTCAGGTGTGAATAATTTCCTATAAAAATTTGTAAAAATACGCTTATATATGTCGATTGAAAAATTTGCTTTAAGGTTGTTAGAGAGGTTCAAAACCTCTTTATCCTCATAGGATGGGATAATCTTAAATATTTTGGCTAAGTTAACATTAGGAATAATATATAAAATTCTTTTGAAAATTTCAAAAAAATAATGTGATGATCCCAAATATATCCTTACATTAGCAAAAGTAATAGTACTTTGCTTGGCTTGAAACTCAAAGTGCATATCTTTCGTTTCAAAAGGGTCAAAGGTTAAAAAAAAGTTACATTTATTTTGACATGGCTTACTCCTTAAAATCCTTTCTTCAGGAGTCCTGAGAACGGTTGGTAGAGTGATACACAGCCTATCAGGTGGTTCCAGTTCCTTAATTGCTTCGCCATATCTCTGGGCATCTTCTTTTCTTATTTTTTTTGTGTGTAGAAAGATAGGTCGACATAAATGACGACGGCGAGGGCGGCGTTGAGGAACTTTTGTCATCTACAAACGAAATGAAACAAATAAATAACTAAGTTGTGTGTTTGTTAGTCATTATTTGTTTGGTAATTGAAGGGGCTGGGCCGGGTTAGTTAAGTCTTAGAGAATAAGGAGGAGAAGGAGAAGGAGAAGGAGGAGGAGGAGGATGGGAAGGAGGAGGAAAAGGACGAGAAGGAGGGGGAGAAGGAGGAGGAGAAGGAGGAGGAGAAGGAGGAGGAGAAGGAGGAGGAGGAAGAGGAGGAGGAAGAGGAGGAGGAGAAGAAGGAGGAGAAGGAGGAGGAGAAGGAGGAGGAGAAGGAGGTGGGGATTGGGAACTTTTAAGAGTCATAGAAATTGTACTGGAAAATTTAGAAATTAGAGGAGGAGAGTAAGTAGGAGTCCAATTAAAATCTTCATCCGGCATTTTTTTTTCCATATTTTCAGTTTCCAGTAACTCGGAAAAGGACATGCTTCTTTTCCTTGTATCCTGAATTTCAGAATCTGGATCTATAAAAAAAATAAAAAATAAATAAATAACCAGCTATGGCTAGGAAAATCTTTTGCTCTGATTTTTCATTTTATAGCAACCACATCTGTCCTGAGTTTCGGACAAGGAACTCGGCAGTTATACACTTGAATTGATCCTATGAAGTATGTATGATCATCACCATTCTGTATCGCAAAGACTACAAGACTATGGCTAATAATATCTTTATCTCTGTGAATGGCTTCCAGGGTCACGGCACCTTAAAAACAGAAAAGACTTGCAACTCACCTTTTACTTTACTGGAGAAATCTCTTGCTAAACCCTTAGAGAGGTGATTTATAGTAGGGACCCCATGGTCCATACTGTTGGGTGTAGCAGGGACACACTGATGTGTGTGGAACATCGAGTCCTTTAATATTTATACCCTGACAGGATGGGACTCTCCCGGATGGAGGCAGGGGGGTGGGGGAACTCCGTTGAGACCACTAGAACGCACAACACCACCCTGACACATCGAAATAATACTCTTACCTTTTAAAAAAATGAATACAATTTCACGAAAGATATTTCTTCTTGTTTTGTTATCAGTACGAGTAATAGTTAGTCACAATCCCCATTTATATACTGAATGTGCAGTCAACGAAAATGGAAAAAGATTGACAATATTTGAAGATTCAATTAAATTTTGGTTTGTAAGAAATAACCTCAATTTTATAATATCTATTTATTACGATAGAAATTTAAATGAATTATTAGGATATAATAATACAGAACAACATATATGGTTAAATGCAGAGTTAAAATTTGGGAATGTTTCACAACTATTTATATTAAATAAATTTCAATTACCAATGAAAAGACGACTGAATCAAAACACAACAAGTAAATTAATAGGAAGATTTGTAATATTTAGCCATATCAATATTCTTCTAGGTTGCCCTCAAGGCTGGCCATACAGAAAATTATCATCATCAATGAAATATGATTTACAAATTGCTGCCTCAGGTAACGAAGAAGAATACCTTATTCTGACGCCCTTAGCAGATACCTATATTAAGTTTTTAATAGATGGTCAAAGAAAGACACTATGTTTGGATCACAGTCATTCACAAATAAAGGTTGTGAATAATGTTAATAAATTATCAGAAAAGTGTGATACCTTAAATAGAATGTCGTCTGTTGTTATCAAATTTGTGTACGATGAGAATAATATTAAAATATTGGATGAACAAGATAGCATTATTGACAATATAACAACATATAATAATAAGACTCGTCCTATACTTAAAGTTCTTCGAGAAGATTTAAATGGGACACTCTATATAGCACAGTGTATTGGTAATTGTAAAAAAAGTATTGATTCGCATGCTATTACCTATATGCATCAATATTTGTTTTGGTTTGAGTATAATAATAATTATAATTTCAGTAAGTTTATTAATTATTCAATTATATTATATATTATGTGTTAAAAGTAAAAAAAAAAAAAAAAAAAAGGCAGGAAGAAATAGGAGAGTATATTTCATACGAACTTCCCGAACCACTTTAAACTAAAATTTATGTTAATAAACATCAACATCCCATCAAAAACTTAAACTATTTCTTTATCAATGTCTAATGTATCAAAAAATGCCCCAAACCCAAAACCCAAAACAACCATTGGAATTTAAAACACAATTCTTGAGATAATCCAACATGATTTGATTGATGTGTATAGTTAATCTGGTATACTAATAACGGTGTTTCCTCTTTGAAAAGAAACGATCTAGTACTACTTACTATCGGATATATATAGCAAATATCTTCATTTATACTAAAAGTTCGGCTTGAAATGAAAGAATTCAACAATGTTAAGTTAATAGGAAGTGCACACTGGTTGTTTTCTACTTTACGTATTTCTACTCTACTTATTCCTTTAAAGAGTAGAATTTCTTTAGTATGTTGAATACCACGATTCAAATGACAAATTATTCTTCCCTCTAATGTTTCCAAAGGGTTATTTAATTTAATCTTAACCGTGGTCATTTTACATTCATATATTTTACATCCTATATAGTATTTATTAGGATCTGGAAAAGTTTCGTATAATAAGCGTCCCTCTGTTTCTTCATTTATATCTACATTTATAGTTAATTTTGGATATAAGAAATAAGAGTATGTATAACATGCACCACATGTTATTGAAAATGAAATATTATAAACAGTTGGGATCATTACTATTTCTTTAAATAATTTTGTTTTTGATTGTTGATGTCTTGTTTGCCATGTAGGATGGAATGGGTCATTTATAAATATCATGTATGGAGTTTTAATAGATAATGGAGCCCATGGAATTATAGAATGAGCAAAACAAACAGTAGTAATTTTTCTTACGGTCAATATTAATAATAATACTAATAATTGATTCCAATCCATTACCTTAATTTATAGGATTAATGACTTTGATTTTCTTGGTCGCACACTTCTTTATATATATATATATATATATATATATATATATATATATATATATATATATATATATATATTGGGAGGATATTGCTCCTGTTTATTATGCAAATCGAACCTTAAATAGTTGGCTTTATTGATGTGTGTTATTAAACCAAAACAACCGTATACCCCAAAAACGGAAAACAGCAAGTAATTATTAATTATTATTATATACGTTTATGTTTTGGGGGCTTTGATGTTCTGCCGGATCGATTTTAATGTTTTTAAAAGTATAATAAAGGCTCGATTAAGTCCAGGTGGGGCATTCAGGGTTAAATAAACTTTTTCCCATTTGTTCAATCTCGTGTTGTCCTTTGCCTGGTTAGCACTGATGATAACATAGCTAATTCTACCTGTTAACAGGTAGTGGATTTTTTTTTTATATTTATTCATTATAAAAGGATATAGATATTTTTTATTAGGTAAGATTACAATTATGATTTCAATCCATACCCCTAAAATGAAACTTGCCAGCTACATAATTGGTCAAGCAAGAGGATCAGCTGCCATTTGTGGAGAATATGCCTCTGCTACATTAGGCGTGTTGAACAATTATAAAGATATTAAAATATATTGCCTCATTGGGAAGGACTGGCTTGTTGATAAACTTTCAAACTTCATTCCCATCGAATATTCAGGTTATACACTTGTAAAAAATGAAAAAACAAAAAAAGGAGGGTTCATAGCAATCGCTGAATTAATACATCCGGAAGATGTACCAGTATTGATATACTTTATTGAGTCTCCGTCAATACGAGTATTGCTACCTAAAAACTACATTACATGGAAAGAACAAATTACATCAAAGTTCACAGTTGCAAATGGTACCCTCGACAATGGAGAACCTCCCAACTTTTCCGATATTGTTGGGAGATTTTATGAAGAAGTAATAAAAACTATGGATACTGATGCCGAAAGATGTGGAATTTTTCCTTCATTTAAAACAGATCAAAAAGTTTGTAAATTGTATCCAGTAGATCTAAGGTTGACATTTATTCATCCCCGTTTTGAAATTAAAAGGAAACGAAAAATCTGTGAGTGGTTTAATGAAGATGAGTATAATATTCCATTTCTTTCAATATTCGAGAGGTTAAAAATACCTGACCTTTGTAATGCTTCTTCAACGACATTACATGAAAGGGAAGGTACTGCAAAGAGGACTATAAAATGTAAATTACAAGGTAAGAAAATTCCCATTGGTCTCTGTGTACCTTCGCTGATATTATACAAATTTGGTTATAAAAGGGCTGAAATATTGAAAGAGCCTACAACCTTAGGCGTAATGGCTATAGGAACCAGTAATCAGAATATGGACGAAAAAACTTATGTCATGGGAGCCTTAAAGAAAAGATGGAGTTGTACTCGCAGGAGGAGTGGGCAAATAAATAGGTATCCACAGTATGTAAAGTGTTATGAGCCAGTTGGTCTCGTATATGAGTCTCAGATATTTGATAGATTCAGTCATAACCTAATTGATGGGTATATAATATCAAATAATGATGACCAATACTTATTCAGCCCATATGTCTGTCTTGGGTTACTGACTCGAAATATCAAAATCCTTCCTGTCATATATACTCATTTGCTATTCCCCAGAGGAAACGTTTTTGTAATTCAGAAGTCTGATGTAATCTGGTGTGTTCTCGGAAATTGCAAAGTGGCTCCTCCAAATACTATAGTTAATTGTATGAATGACCTCTAATTTTTTATGGGCTTTAGGGGACGTCGCACTTGGCCTACAACTTTCATGTTTGTTTAAGTTAATTTGTTTATATTTGAGTTAAAACGAATTAACTTAAATAAACTAACACAACAAGAAAATCACTCTGCCTTATTAGGCAAATGGGGTCTTTTTTGCATAGTGGCTGAGAAGTACGTTCTATGCCAGAGAACAAACGTCTCGGCCTACTGTGCAAGAAAGACCCCATTTACCTAATAAGGCTGAGTTCATTAGATTATTTTTAGTCTCCTCACCTGTGTTCTATACTCTGTCAGAATCAATCAAAATAACAGTTTGTGAACTGGTAATAAATAATAAGCCCAAATACAAAATATAATTCTTTACTGATGAGTATTTAAACCAAACCAACCATATATATATTGAAAAACGAGCGAAACGGCATTTTACTTTTTGGTGCTATGAGTTTTTACATAAATTTTCATTATGCCGGCATTTTTTGGTACATTTCTGATTATTTCTTTTGCAAATACATCTATGATTTAAACAAGATAAAAGTTTACAGTGGCATACTAATTGTTTCAAGTGCCTATTATCACTGAGAAAGTAATTTGATTGTCTACGAACAATCTCACGAAGCCCAAGTTGTTGATTCTTATTAATTTCGTTTGGCATTATTCTTTCGATTGTTTTATCAAAATCGTTTCTTGATAGATATTGGTTAATTGTTCCAAATTTTGTAGCTACACGATATAAATCTCTTTCATTGTCTATTTCGATGATAATTCCACTGATTGTTCGCATTCCTGTTTTGTTTTCCCTATCTTCTTTAGGTATTATCACATTAACAGTATCATATAGGCTAACAGGTGTTACATTTGCCGATGACAATTGTAACATTTTTGAGGCATTAGTTATCTGACGCTCATAAACTTTGCTTCTAATAGTTCCTAAATTTTCAATATGTAAATTATATGAATCGTTATTTACTTCAGAATTATTATTATCATTAGGTTTACCATCTTCTAAATTACATAATCTTCTATTTATAATTACTTTAGGCGACAGCACAATACCAGGTGATGATGGTGTTGGTGGTGATAATATAGGGGGTAATGAAGGTGGCGGTATTTGTGGCAGGGATAATATGGAAGTAGAGGCAGTTGTAGCACCAGCAGCAACAGTAACAGTAACCTCCTCAACCTCATCAAAAATTATTTCTTCCATGTCTGGCAACGGTGAAGAAATCTGACGCAGCAGCGGACTTGATGATGACAGGGAATACTGCAATTATATATAAAAAAAAAATTTAGTATACAGAAATTAATTGAGGACTCTTGTTTTCCAAGGTTGAACTGAAAACAAAACCAATAAATATTAAGGAATTTTACCTTTGCTTCTTTGCCTCTTTTTTCTTCATCCTCTTTGTCTTCTTCTTCTTCTTCATCTTCTTCTTCTTCTTCTTCATTATCATCATAGTGACAGTTATTGAACAATTGGCTATATATTGAGGGCGAAAGACGAATCTTCATAACTATTGGCGGTTCTATACCAAAAACTGCCTTGTAAGGCGATACGCCAATTCCACGTGAATATGCTGTGTTTTTGGTGAATTGCACAAAGGGAAGTCCAGCTGACCAATCTCGCGTTTGATTCTCACACATCCAACTGCCAAGCATTTTGATTACATCCCCGTTCGCACGTTCAATGCTCCCTTGGCTCTGTGGATGACGAGGTTTGCTATTAATGAGGAGCATGTTGGGCCACATTTCGTTTTTTAGTTCTTGAATGACCTCTGCCACAAATTCACGGCCGTTATCGCTCTGCAGAATTCGTGGGGCTCCCAAGAGAGCAAATATATCGAGTAAGTGGCGTGCCACTTGAATCGCCCGTTTACTGCGAAGAGCTCGTAAAACCGAAAACTTTGTTAAATGATCCTGATAATGTAAAATATATTTATACACACATCCTCCTTCTTTTTGCATATTTATTAGGTCCATTTGTCCTCGCTCTGCAAAACTGGTCGATACAATGGGCCGTATTACCCCCTTTTTTCGTCGAGGAAGTCGTTTCAAATTGCATATGTGGCAGAGTGAAATAAAGAGTTTCACCGATTGTTGAGTGACGTTAGCGATAGTTTTACTTGCTTCAAAATAAGTTCTTTTTTCTCCTCCGTGACAAACTGCTCTGTGTGCATCATAAATCGTATCATACAATTGCCCTTGATGTATGAAACGACGATACATCCGGCCAGGATCAGCTGTTGTTGTTGTTGTTGTTACAGCGGTTGTAGAATGACGATTGTCACTGGTCAGTTTACGCTTGGTCCCCCGCTTCATTCTTCGTTCAGTTTCGTCGATGGTTACTAAGACGTCATCCCCAAATAGATTTTTGACATCATATCGAGACAATAGATCATATTCATGAGATGTCTTTGTAGTCTGTTTCAATTTAGCATTTTTGACTTCCTCAATGTATTGTGCTAATTTTTCTCGAGTGAAAATTTTTCGGCTTCCATGCCCACCTTTTTCCAACATTTGGCTAATTTTTAATTCAAATTCCTTTTTTTGTATCACCTCTTCTTCTCTCTCACACCCTTCATTAACTTTTTGTCCCAAAGGTAAAGACGTGGATGATGAAGGTAATGGTTCTTCATCAACACTAGTATTGTTATTATCACTTCTTTCTTGTTGTTTCTGTCCACATGTTAATGGAGAGGAAATTGTAGGTGTGTCCTCCATGCTGGAGCAAAATCGACTGACTCTGATATTAACCCTCACACGCTGAATATTTTATATTAACCAATCACTGGCAGGCTTTCTTGGTTAAGCTGGCAGTTTACAGTTTGTGCTTATTTGACTAAATTATTCCTGTAAGACAACACAAACATTGTTGTTACATTCTAGGTCAATTATTTCAAGTTTCCGTTAAAATGTCAGTGTCATCAATATCTAGCAAAATTATTATAATACTTTGCCTAATGGGCAGAGTGCACTTATTGTATGTGAAAAAAAACAAAACAAAACAAGGAACTAGACTAAAATTTAATTTATTGACTATCATTAATTCAATGTGTGTGTTGCGGGTTACAAACAAAAAATCAGTGTAGCATCATACCCTCCCTGAGAGAGTGAAATATCATCAGTTCAATGTGTGTTGCTGGTTACGAACCAAAAAAATTCAGTGTAGCATCATACCCTCCCTGAAAGGGTGAAGGGAGGTGTTAAACAATGATAGGGTTAATTACCAATGTTTGAATGTGGTTTGGGGAAGTTGGTTGACGGTTAGCCAATTTCCTTAACTCTCAAAACTTAGCTGATGTTCTTCTTTATGTTAACGACCACTTGTATATCTTCCTTAAGTATGTTAACTATAGCCTGAAGTGCATCCTGCTGCCATTTTAGGTATTGTGATATATCCTGCACTTTGTCAACAACCAGTCCATACCGTTGGGCTCGCGGCAAACTACCAGGCTTTATAGACTGAGCCATTAGTTCATTCAAACATCCCTTGAGGTCCTGCAGCTGCATATACAAGTTTTCTAATCGCAGTCGAATCTGATCCTCTATTTCTTCTAGTGGTAGATTTTTTTTCCTTTCAACCTCTTGTGCTGACACCAATTTTAGAACTCGGCGCATTATATTTGTCTGTTTCAACTTAAAATTCTGAATGGTAACTTTAATTGTCGTCTGCATACAACTTAATTGTCCTATATCATCCATAATATTCTTCATACTATTATGAATTTTATTGCCATATTCTTCTTGATACTTGAACTGTTTCTGTAATTCCTGAAATCCCACTTTTACAACAGGTATCAATTTCTTTGGGTCGGGATTTTTTTGCTTGCCCAGTTCCCACAATGCTGGATCAATTCCTATAAACAATAAATAATTTATTTTAATTTTTAATTCCACAAATGTAGGTACAATAAAAAAATACCCCGTAATATCTTCACTTTTGTCATTATGTCACGATAAGTAGATGGATTGGTCATATCAAAATCATTTACCTCTTTGCGGTGTATCAAGATATTTCTTCATTTGTTGTTCAGTTAAAGTCAACATTGGAATAATCTGTTCAATAAACAAATTCTGAAACAGAAAAAGTAGGCATTTTTGTCTCTGTCTGGCTATCTACCTGCCTGTCTATCAAAAAACTTTCCATTAATAATGTCCCTTTTAAGCTAATTTGATTATTTAAGCCAACCTGATATCAAATCCCATTAAATAGATTGGTGTAAGCTATAATAAGGCTTACTTAGGCTTACCTTAAAAATTGGATTGTATGGTGCTCTTAACATATGACTAAAGGTGTCAGTGGTAGATGCACGTTGAATCTCTCCTAGAAGGTATATTATAATATAGAGCAGTTTGCATAATACCATACTTGAAATCATTTTTTATGATAATTATTATTAGGGAAAACATTATAAAATCTTTAAATTCTTTTACCATTAGGAAAAACTTGCTGAATGTAAAATCTGAAGTTCGTTTTGTTTGGTACTTCAGCAGCAAAAATTTCATTAACAACAACTTCATTACCTCCGAATAATAGACTCAATGCTGAAATAACTTCCTGTTTGTAGGCCCTGGAAGAATAAAAAAAAATAAAAAAAACATTTTTTAATGTTCCCGGATCCTAGTCATATTTAACACTGAAAAATTATTAGAATATTATACAAGTATATGATTATTAATTACTTACTCCACTTCTGAAAGGCCCCTTCCAATTATAATTTGCACAATACCATCTTCATTACGATAATTGGGAATTTTTGTATAGCAAACTACTTTGAAACGACAATATGGATTTTCAGATGTGAACTCTACAGGTGACATATTGGACGAATAATAACCTGGAATAAAATTCATAAAATTAAACTTTATTTTAATTATATACATTTTACAATATTATAAACAACTAGTCAAATCTACTAAGTTTTCCATAATGGTTTACTCACTACCTCATCGAAAAAAAATAAAATCCACATATTTACCTTTACCAAACCCCCAAAAAGCTTGAAGTTGATTCCACTTTCGCAAGACCTCATCATTTTCATTATTGAAGTAGGAAGGAGCACAGATTGCAATATGTAATGCCATTGATGATGAGCCCGGTTGTTGGTGAAGCATCTGAAACTGATGATTGCCCCTATTTGATTCGACCAGTGAAATAAAAACAATGTACATCGAATCCTCACACATTATGGTGAAACCATTTAACACACCATCTCACCAAATGACCTACAACAGATCACAATTGCCTTATGTTTGTAAATATATATTAATTTAACTAGTCAGTGGTATGAAGAAAACATTCAATAAAACATATCACTAACTAGTACAAATCAATAAATATCCAGCGGCAGGCCTCCGTTGCAGAAATAGGAAAGCGTCTTTTCTTCACAGAAGTTTGTTTGTCAAATATTATGGAAAAAAAAAAACCACTTAAATCAATATCATAATGCGCTTCTGTTGATAGGTCGAATTAAAAATTTTAACAATAATATATATCCAGCAGACAACATTGAGTTAACAACCACACTTCTTTTTGGCAAGACGAAACTTTATAGTTGATCTGGTGGTTTTCAGTCTATGACAAGCAGGCAACCCACAATCATCATTAACACATGAAGACACATGTGTATGCAAGAGGGTTGAATATAAGATTAACACCGAACAATGTGGATGTCTAGAAACTACTACATAATGACGAACCCGGCGAAACATTAGACAAATCGGGGTACAAGTTTTTTTTTGACATGATGCACTGTGGGCAAATTCATACAGCAACACATCGGTTCCATCGTGGTTAGCAAACCATTCTAATATTTGTAATAAACTTTGAGTATTAATTTCACATTAACGTTGTGTTTTTTATATAGTCTCAGGCGTTATATTAACCAACTTTCTCATAGCCACATTTTCATCATTGGAATGGATATGGTTTTCTATTTTAACAATAATAGACTTGCTAGTTGAAGTAGTATCTTTTTTCTCTTTTATCTTCTTCTCTTCGGCTCCCTCACTGATATCGCTAATATCATCCTAGAAAGATTAGATTTCATCACAAATGCACCTGAGACATTATTTATTTATTTATTATAATATAGTGTCCAAAGCTTCATCATGCTTATCATAAAATAACTTTTAGGTACTTACACCACAAGATTCCTTGGATAGCTCCATTACACAGTAGCCCGTATTACTACTGAACAGGATTCTGGCATACTGGTTGACTGGACTAGATACGGAGGCTCTTATATATTGTATCACCGGCGTATTGCATGGAACTTAATGTAATGATTCATTTCTCTCTTTGAATTATATTCATTGGTGAATATAAAATAGAAAAGTTGATTCAATGGCGATAACCAAACTTGGTGTTTACATCGGACGATAGTAGCACTGCTTGGTAATCATGTGATATGTTGATATTTTATAAAGAAGATTATGGTTTTGTTATTATGTCCATAATTACATACCTCATATTTTGTAGTCTTGTAATTAATGGAAAGAAAGAATGTAAGGTATTTAATTCATTATTCATCAAGTCAAAATATAAATATGATAAGTAAAATAGTAAAAGATAATAGATATATATTTTTATTTATATTTTTATATTAAATTATTTATATTCTATATAAAAAAAATGTTCTATTACATCCATCAACTAATTAACTAAAAGTCTGAATCTAATGTAAAAACACTGTATTGATCTGAATTCATTACACCATATTTTTGATATTCACTTACTTTTAAAAAAAAAAAAATTAGTTTTCCCTTCTAATGAGATATTTTCCATAAAGTCAAATGGATTTTCTACATTATAAAGTTTCTTAAAACCGAGTTCAAAGAGAAGTCGGTCAGCCACAAATTCTATATACTTCCCCATTAGATCACAGTTCATACCAATAAGTTTGATTGGCAAGGCATCTGTTAAAAATTCTTGTTCAATCTTCACAGCGTTATCAATGATAGAATATACATATTTCTGATCAGGCTTATTAATCAAGTACTTAAATATCAAGCAAGCAAAATCTGTGTGTAACCCTTCATCTCTAGAAATCAGTTCATTACTGAAGGTTAGACCTGGCATTAAACCACGTTCTTTTAACCAAAATATTGCAGCAAATGAACCACTAAAGAAAATACCCTCTACTGCAGCAAAGGCAACAATGCGTTCGGCATATGTTGCCGTTCTATTGGTAATCCACCTTAGAGCCCAATCAGCTTTTTTCTTAACAGCTGGCAGCGTTTCAATAGCATTAAATAATCTGTTCTGCTCCTGTAAATCTTTTATGTATGTATTAATAAGTAAACTGTACATTTCATTGTGAATATTTTCCATGGCAATCTGAAAACCATAAAAACACCTCACTTCTGGTATTTGTACTTCTTGGCAGAAACGTTCAACAAGATTTTCATTGACGATACCATCTGATGCGGCAAAAAATGCTAGAACATGTGAAATGAAGTGACGTTCCTCTTCATTAAGTTTCTGTTCCCAATCTACAATATCCTTTGACAAGTCTACTTCTTCAACTGTCCAAAATGATGCTAGCGCCTTCTTATACATTTTAAAGATATCATGATTTTTAATTGGGAACAGTGTAAAACGTCCTGGATTTTTAATCAAAAAGGGTTCAATCATCTGAAAAATATATATAAATAAATAAATAAAATATTTATTTTAACATTGTGTTCACTATCATAGCATAATAAACAAATGAAATTATTGAATTTTGAGTAAAAAAGAGATTAATTTACTACGTACATGTTCTTCCATCCTATATTTTATGTAAACTAAAATAGGTACATATATATACTGTATATATGGTTAGGTAGCCGAAAAAGTTAGGTTATATATATATATATATATATATATATATATATATATATATATATATATATATATATATATATATATACATATATATATATATATATATATATATATATATATACCTCTGGTGCCAATGTGGGGACCCATAGCCTCGGAGAAGAAAATAAAAAGTATTCAGAGGAGACCTTGTGGTTTCTCACTGAACACTAATATTATCTACTCCTCCTTCTCCTACTATTATATATATATATATATATATATATATATATATATATATATATATATATATATATATATATATATATATATATATATATATATATATATATATACTGTATATATGGTTAGGTAGCCGAAAAAGTTAGGTTAGGTAGGTTAGGTAGTCGAAAAACAATTAATTCATGAAAACTGTGCTTTTCTTTATTTTCGATAATTTGTTTCCAATTTGTTTATTTGAATTATTACTATTATATTACATTATAATAATGATTTATTGACTTAATTGTGTTAGTTTAGGTTAATGTTATGATAGGATAGGGTAGAACATTTCTGGAAAAATATATGAATTTTGTTAAAATTTGGCTTATGACCTAGTAACATGAAGAGAGCAGACAAAATAACCTTGCTCTTTTCGTTGACAGGGCTGGAGCTTATTACTCTGGCGGTGTCTTGTGCTGCTTTTCTTTGACACGCTTCCCAATGAGCAGTATCCATTATAACACCAGGCAGTAATACTTCCTATGTTTTGAAGCCATGCCAATTGAACCTGATTGTGACTCACTGCTGCGTTTGTTGCTATTTACTTCAGTAACAGTATATTCACTCTCTGGGAGAACTTCAGAAGGGTATATAGGGGGTATTTCATTGTTCCAAGTATCAAGTAGATTTGCTCTCAATTTTTCTGAATTGATACTCCCTATATCTTCTGTTAAAATATTTAAAGATTTTAAATGAGGTTTAATACTAATGTCTGCAAATTCATATGAAAGGTACTTATTTACCAATACATAATTTCGTTCCCAGTCATTCATACTTAAAATAATCTTAACATCTTCAAAATGTTTTAAATTAAAGTTTTCCACTTTATTTATTGAAGGCCAAGTAATTGAAGCACATTTTATAATAATTATTTCACTGTTTTGAAGATCAATTAATACGTCGGCAAATGTTTTTCTTACATTTATCGATGAAACATTATCTAATATAAGTAAAAATGAATTTTCCACTAAATGATACAAGTTGATTGTTGGATTAAAGTTTTGTAAAAATTCCACTTTTATTTTTAAATTATTTCTCCATATGACAATTTTATCCCACACTTGAATGATATTTTTTGGGGCTGTTAGTATTATAACAGAATATTTTCTGGGGTAGATTTCATATTGCTTTTTCATGGTTTACAAAAAAAAAAAAAAAAAAAGCAACTGCGCCACCCTTGTTGACAGTTGGGATCTTGAAGAACAAATAGAACCAATATCACCATCATTTTATAATTATCTGAAAATGATAAAAAAAAAATAGTTCTTTGTATATTATAAGCTCAGAAATATATAAAGATGTGTTGATACAGAGTAGAATGAATAATTTGTTCCACAAGAAAAAATCTACATACCTTATTTTTTATATAATTATCTTTTTAGTAATAATATTTAAACAGGGTAGTATATCATGCTTTATAGTATTATAAATCCTACATTTTAACCGTGATCCTAAATTTAACCACAGCAAATGGATCACTCATTATATTAATATTTTTTGCCCACATTTTACATTTTATAATATTTTCACCTGGGCTAAGTTTCAATTGAATAGGAAGAAGTGGGGCATAATATCCATCTATATGTTCCTTGGTTGGAAAATAATAAACAGGAAAACCTTGCGGAGTATATTTGTTTGGACTATTAACCCAAATATGTGAACAAGATACCCTTACACATTTTGGTAACTTATTACCATTAGCAATTGAGCTTTTCTTCATATTTTCACGCAGGCTTGTAATCTCATGATCTGCAGAGGGTGGAAGATTTTCAATTCTATCATATACATTAGGTAAAAAATTTGGAAGATTACGAATAGATAATAAAATTATCGGTGTTAAGGTATTAAAATACCAATTCTCTTTTCTAAATTGATCAAATATGGATGTATCAAATTTACAAAATACATTATTATTTTCATCATTAGGATTAATCGTTGTATCATCATTACAATTAACTGTATTTACATGAGAAATCATATCGTAACCACGATTTTGGTCCATATAATACTTACTTTCAAAGACAACATACAGACCAGCAGGTTTAGTATTAGTTTTTGTAATGAAATTCATTGACAGTTGAGGATGCTGAGTTGAAATTGTTGACCTATTTCTTGAATAATATAAATATATAATTAAAAAGATCACAATTAAAAATATCATAAATATTATAATATATAAGGAATTTGATAGTGACATTATTATTTTATTTTATATAAAAAAATGTCTCTCACATCTAAACTAATAATGTATACTAATGATTATATTATATATATAACGAAACAACATTCTTGTTGACTTAGTTGTGTTAGTTTTGATACGACGGTCATTTAGTCAATATGTGGGGTTACCTGCAGGGGTCACGACTATCCTCAGTTCTAATCTACACATGAATAATCTTCCATTTAGACCACCACACAGCTGAGTGGATACGAACATTGGATAGCGTCTTTCACCCTGATACCCCTGTTTCATAGCAGTGCTGTCAGGGGCTGCTTCCTGGGGGTAGAAATAGGCCTGGTCTAGGACTGGTCCGCGGGGACATTAAATAGTCCCTAAATCATCTCAAGATAATCTCAGGATATTTAGTATATATATATATATATGTCGTACCTAGTAGCCAGAACTCACTTTTTGGCCTACTATTCAAGGCCCGATTTGCCTAATAAGCCAAGTTTTCCTGAATTAATATATTTTTTCTAATTTTTTTCTTATGAAATGATAAAGCTACCCATTTCATTATTTATGAGGTAAATTTTTTTTATTGGAGTTAAAATTAACGTAGATATATGACCGAACCTAACCAACCCTACCTAACCTAACCTAACCTATCTTTATAGGTTAGGTTTGGTTAGGTAGCCGAAAAAGTTAGGTTAGGTTAGGTTAGGTAGGTTAGGTAGTCGAAAAACAATTAATTCATGAAAACTTAGCTTATTAGGCAAATCGGGCCTTGCATAGTAGGCTGAGAAGTGCGTTCTGGCTACTAGGTACGACATATATATATATATATATATATATATATATATATATATATATATATATATATATATATATATATATATATATATATATATATATATATATATGCGAACAAGCCTGAATGAGTTTTCAGTTATATATATATATATATATATATATATATATATATATATATATATATATATATATATATATATATATATTAAATTATTGTTGACTCGAGCTCCTTTTTTATCTGTGATATAAATGCTAAAATTATATTGATCTCATTTTCAATTACATCAGTTAGAATATTATCTCTGTGTGATGTTAATGTTTCACTAAAGGCTTCCTCAAGAACTGTTGGAGTATAATTCAACAAATGAAGGCAACCATAATTATGAACATGTTGAGCCACATTACATTTGATTTCATCTGTATGGAATGAACTGTAAATAATCTGTGCATGACATAAGCCATATGGATTCTGGCAATTCAGTTGTTGATTAACATTATTAGATAATGGTGATGGTGGAGATGATGTTAGTTCAAGTTGTGATAGTGGTTGGGAAGAAGAAGGTAGTCTTGGATTATGAATAGGTTTTCGTGATGTAACTTTATATGGATTTTGGGAGTGAGTGGGTTTTAAGGTAATATTCCCTTGTAGGTCAAATAATTGCGTACCAATGTATGTTGTTTATGTATAACTCCTCCACCATTAGCAATCCATATAATAGTTACAAATAGAGAGTGTAACATATCGAGAAGTAGACGACAATTACTTTGAGCTAAATAATTATGATATATTTTGAAGTCTTTGCTAGCTATTATTAAATTTTCTTTACATTTAACTTTGATTCTATTTAGAGTATTACTTTCAATATTTTCAATATTTTCAGTACGTTGTATTAAAGATTGGGGATGAGAAAACACAATATCTTTAATTTTTTTGGTTTCAGCATGAGGTGAAAATAAATAATGAAGGAGACTAAAGGACATAATATAAAATTTCCCTGTTTCAGAAACCAGCAAACGATATGGATGTATTAGATAGGGAAAATATTTAATTATATTAAATACTTGGTGAATTTTATTGATCAAATCGCTCAATTGGGTTAAATATATTAAACACTTAGAAATAGAAAATAAATCACACAAGCCCAAAATGGGACGAATTCCCAATAAATCAGTATTATGATCTTTACTATCAATTGCACAATCATTAGTTCCTAGCTTCCACATATTATCAAACATTTCTACCGATCGACCATCTATAAGTCTAAATCTGTGAGAGGGATTTGCAACAAGGGAATTTAGATCATGTTCATTTAAGAGATAAAGTGGCGTAATATTATTCTTGAAACCACCTAAGAGTAAATCAGCTGTAATTTGGCCATTGGTTTCGTGAGAAAAAATATGATGAGGGCTAATGTATATTATCTGAATTTCTTTTGGTATAATTTTCGTTGAAAGATAAAGTGAATCTAATGACTGGCCCAGTAAACCTAGTGGCTTCATTTCACATAATACAGGATGTATATGGAGTATATTATCTTTTCCATAATATTGGAATGAAGAAAAATTTGAAAGTTTTAAACATAAATTTTGATTCATAATTAGAGTTAGGCCTAGTAAAAACTTGTCATTGATCTTATTATTATCAATTAGAAGATTTTTATTCATTTTTTTTATAACCTATACCAATTTCTTTCTATGATTAAATAGTTGTTTTCTTTGTTTATTTGTGTATTTGCGATTTACCATAATTTTTCTGAAATAAATTCTAAATAGCCCACTGGTGTGAAGCTGGTACGACACATTAGTGTGTCTGGTGACTGGTACAACACACTAGTGTCTCTGGTGACTGGATCACTTATCAGTGATCTGTCTGGCTCCCCTGGTATAAATATACAAAAACAGAGCTGTGGTAAACACCTACAGTAACAGATCATGGTAAATTTATAGAAGAAAATTGAAAATATATTTTCAAAAATTATGGTAAATAAATAAATATATGCTTGTATTAGAATTTTTTCATTATATATGAAGTTATTCTTATTATAACAAAACAGGGTTCACATGAAAACCACATAGATATAGCAGACTGGATGATTCCATTTATTAAAAAATATTTTACAGATTGTCTGTCATATAAACCATAAAGGTATTTTTATGGTTAGGTATTTAGTAGTGTCAATATCACAGCCTTACCTAAATATCTATATGACCAAACCTAAAATCAACCCTACCTAAATATGAACTGATTAAAAAAAAAAAAAAAAATATAGTTCAATTTAAAATGAACATATCATAGAATTTTTTAGCCTTTGAATATTCAAGAAAGGTACACCTAACACTTGTAAATGTAATTTTTCCTGTATTTATGAAACCATTGACCAGTCCTTGTTCAGTAGTCACTGTCCCGATAATCACTTCCGAACATGAGTATTGAATATCAATCTGACTTCCTGTTCGTTGGTTATCATTGACTATAACAGGATGTCCAAACATGTAATCACCACATTCATTATGGGTTAAAACATTAAATTTCCTAAGAGTATCATGTGAATATGCTGGATCTCTTAACAATGATAAACATAAATTTATATAAGTGTCTCGCTTTAGTGGAATAGTTGATCTCATATTCCAGCAATCTTCTAACTTGGAGATGATATAAATTTTCCTTTTACCATGAATACCATGGACACTGATAAGCATGTCCACCACTTTCTTCACTCGCTCATTAATTAAAAGTTCAAAAAATTTATCATCAAAAGTGGGATTTTTCTTGATAATTTTAGGGGTTTTGTTGATTTTGGTGATTTTGGAGGACGATACCATGATGATTATTGCTAGAATATCCTCCTGAAAAAAAACATGAAAATAACGTGTTTAGAAAATAGATCTAAATGGAACCAAACCATACTATTCATGTCATATATACACCAATTCCATTCCATTTTAGTTTGACTGAAATAACTACTTGCCTTTTAGTGCCACTAGTTATCCTTGTGATGAGTCTAGGAACCTTAATGGTTATATCTTGGTACAGAACCCATATTTTATATCTTTGTTAAAAAAAAAATATATATAATATTATTCAAAAGTACATAATGTTATTACACAATCTTTATCTTGCGATTATATCAATTAAAATAGTATATTTATAAATCAAAAAGAATATCCTGACAGAATACGTCTACATCCCGGAGAAGTAAAGTCTATAGATTTCACTTATTCTGTTATTTATTCGATGTTAATCAAAAAACCCATTTCAAATTTTAATTTCAAACACTTGACATGAAGGTAGACTTGGAGGTTTATGTGTACTAGCATGTTTTAAATTTATCTTTATATACATTATCTTCCATACATGATCATTTGGACTGCATACCATACCTGTTTCTTGTTCAAAAATTCCCACACATGAGTTTCGGATATGTATGGTGCCACAACAACTGATTTTGACCATACCAAAATTGGATTGATAAGCTTGTATTCCATTTTCTAAATTAGGACTGAACTGAATCTTATACTCTTGAAATGTTTGTTTTAAAAGTTGGAAAGTATTTCCTCCTCCAAAAGCATGTCTCTCACTATTTGACTGGCCAATTAAGTAAATATCAGTGTAACTGTTGTCATAAAAAATATCACCTCGAAAAGTATCTCCGGGTAGGTGGAAACACTGGCTGCAAACGATTAATCATTCTAAAATACCACTTACAAAATTTTTGTATAAACTCATCACTTCTTATAACTTCCATTTTATGTTCTACCGGGGAAAGAACACCACATACAAATTTGTTTTTTTCATTAACAGTTCGAATAGAAGTTTTAGGAACATCATCACATAAGACAGGTTGGTTTTTTTCATTATCTGTTTGAGTAAAAGTTTTAATTTCACTCTCTTCTCTCTGATGCTGTAATAGTGTACTTATATATGAACCACATTGACATTGTACTGTTCCTAAATTTGTACGTTCTGCAGTACCCATAAAACTGCATTGTTTAGGATTTTTAATTATATTCTTGGTTTCACCAGTTGTATGTTGAATAAAACTTGGATTGGAACATAAAATGATGTTCGTATTTCCGGGTATTGAGAGTTGGATAGCACTTGTAATTTCGGTTTGGGGGTTTGAATGTGCTCTTCCTTGTTCAGTTGAATATCCGATACCTGTTTTACCATGCTGCTTTGTCCAAAACTCTTTTACAGCTATTACCAATTCCATTTTCTTAGCAAAAGGCATTGATGGTACTTGATTTTTATAGAGGTAGTTAAAAAGATTTTGGGCAGTAAGACGTCGATAAGAAAACAAGCGTTTCAAGTCTGAAGTGTAACATAAAATTATATTTAGGGCCTCTTGAGAACTTTTAGGTGAAAGGCGATGATTACCTGTTGATGTCTGAGCCAGACATCTAATATCTTCAGGGCTCAGTGTTTTTAACAAATCACGTACATTGGCTTCATAAGGGGAATTTATGAGGTTCATAACATATAGGAAGGAATACAACACTAAGAATGGAGATAAATAATATAAAAGTTTATTTATTTACTTACTTCTTTATTTATTATATAAATATATAGAAAGTACATTAATGTACATAATAAAACTGAATGTAGCCTCCAAAAAATATCATTGAGTCAATGTCGCTATGTAGAGCGACACACACAGGACACTGTCTCTGACCACACCCTTGTCGAGTCCACTTCCTCCACACCTATCACACTGTAATAATCCATTCCATGTCCAATCATAGTAAGAGTCACTCACCACTGATAATTGTACTTTTGACCAGAAGAGGGCGCCTTCTTTTCCCATACTTGTGGGTGACGGCTCATAGATAGCAGCGCTGCCATCGCTTCTCCATTCTCTGTGG
Source organism: Procambarus clarkii (assembly GCF_040958095.1). Lineage (NCBI taxonomy): Eukaryota > Metazoa > Arthropoda > Malacostraca > Decapoda > Cambaridae > Procambarus > Procambarus clarkii. Next base: position 16,732,908 of record NC_091181.1, on the reverse strand, counting down.
AGGCGTCGGGTCCATAACACAATTACAATGAGAGCCATATTTATAAATCGTGAAATAGAAATACTCACTCATTGTTAACAAAATTTATTTAGGGTTGGGGTTTGAATAGGGTAGTATCATCATATCTTTGTCTCAAATTTCCCAAATAATAGGTAATTGGGATTAACATAGTAGTATATCAAAAGGCCCTTCTTACAATAATGTCAGTCCAAAAATTAAAACTCTTTATTGAGGATTAAGTTATTATATCTTAGCCAATAGCCAAGGCTACCTACCATGCTACCTACCACCAAAGTACAGCTCACCACCCATATATTTTCCTTCAATGTTGGAATGATTGGAATTACCAATTTAAAATTTCAAGTCATATATACGATATATATGGGAATTTAGGGGATATTACAAAAAAAACATACCAATTTAAAAACACCATGTAAAATAATTATAACATTTAAAATTGTGAAAACAATTGTTAATATAATGAAAAATTTCTTAACAAATAATGATATCGTTTTCTTCGTGTGTGTAATACCTATATAAATGGTCCCATTTGTAACATATTTACTGTTATTTATATTTAAACTATTATCAAGGATTGTAATGTTATATTTTTCATATAACCAACACATTAAGACATTCAAATTATCTTGTAAATTATTACACACCTGAGTTTCGTTATTGATACCTCCTACTTTTATAGACAAGTGATTCCAACATAGTAGAATATTTTTATAATCCCACAATACAGAAAATTTCATATATTTAACAGGAGTCCTAATCATATATGCATCTTTAATAAAAGATAAATTTTGTACATTTTCATTATAACTTTGTACATTTTCATTATTATAATAACGGCATTCTATTAAAATTGACGCTAAGTTAGTTATGTTTATTTGGGTTGGAAGTATAATACATGAATTTCGTCCTATTAGTATATATACCTGTATAGTGTCTTTAAAGTTTAACTGGAACTCGAACCATTCTTGTTGTGATAGTAAATCATATATATTGAAAAGTTCTTCATGTTTATATTTAATTTGCTCATCACCTCTATCAAACCAGTATTTAACTGAATCTTTCAATACTATAACTTCATTGCAATCATACTCTTGATTCATTGAAATTACTGGAATAATTATTAATAATAATAATAATATTAATATTAATAATAATAATAAAAGGGTTGGAATCATTTTCAAGCCACAAAATAAACTAAAAATAATATAACATTAAAGCTTGTTTTTATATTTTAATCTTTCAACATTTAGTAAAAAATATATGGTTATGGATGTCATTATTAACAATCAAGGAAATCAGCAACCAAAAGCAGATCTAGAGCAATATTATTTTCAATTGGAAATTCAGGATCAGTAGTAATCTCATTTTTCTTGAATTGAGTATTGTAGGTGAAATATGTACACGCTTTTTGAAGAAGATATGATCTGAAGAAATAAAATAAAAAAATAAAAGTATTATAATTATTTATTTATTATATACAGTTTATATGTTTCTCTAAATAACAGTTTATCTCTAAATATAACAGTTTATATAATAACACTTTGTTCTAACAGCTTTATACTTACGGAATTGTTTTAAAATGGATTTCATTTTTTTCATTTTCAATACACGTTGTTGAACTTGACATCATAGCTTGAATTAAATTTGAGGTGAAGGCATCTTTCCTTTTAATGATGAATTCATGGTCATCACAAGATATTAACTTGATGTATGTGGAATTAGGACCTTCACATCCACCTTAGAAAATCTGGTAATATTGTGTTAGTGTTTTTTATCTTCAAAAAACATTCAATCCTATTTTACATCATCTCATCATGATAAAACTCAATATGTATATTGTGGAGGTTTCTCTACATTTAAGTTATCATTTTTCATAGCTAACCAAATTTCTTTGGAATGGGGTTTACTTGGATGAAAAAATTCATTTACAAGAAATTTAAGAAATATTTGAGCATCCTCAGTAACCCACATATTACAACAATTGTTTGCATAAACATAATATATGTGAACATATACCAAACAAGTATTATACTTAATTCTTGCTGTTATGGTGGAGTACCAACCATAATAAATGAAATAATTATATATCCGGTCCATATGGTCATATTTAATAAAATCTTGAAATCCGGATTCGAATAATTCTTCTTTAGTGAATGTACATTTTTCTAAGCATTCAACTTTACATTTAGTTTCAAGAAATATCGTATCTAGCTCACTTTTCAATTCTTTAAATTTTTTAAAATTAGAGTCATATTTAAATGAAGCTTCAAATTTATTTCTAAAAAACTTGATTTTTTCATATTCCTCTTCATTTACCTTTTTATCTTCATCTTCTTCTTCAATTACCTTTATATCTTCATCTTCTTCTTCAATTACCTTTATATCTTCGTCTTCCTCTTCAGTTACCTTTTTATCTTCATCTTCTCCCCTTTCTTCATCTCCCTTTTCATCTTCAACTCCTTCTTCATTTACTTTCCTCTCTTCATCATTTCCCAATTTCTCAATGCCAACTGCTTCCCCATTACCAATATCCATTTGGTTCATTTTTACCAACCTGAAAAATATATATATTATAATTGAAATAGTCTGGTGTATTGAAATAGACTAAGATGATCATCAATCTATTCAAGGAGAAACAGAAACAATCTCAATCAAAAATTGAAAGTTATCTACTACTTAAAAAAAAAAGAAAAAAAAAAAGAAAAAAAAAACACTGAAATACTCACGCCTTATTTACGCCTTAGTAAGTGTTAATATACTACACCACAATGGTTGTAAGTATAACTTTTAGAAGTTCACTGTAGTAATATCCAAAGAAAGGCAGGATGAGAATTGAGATACTGCTCGGATCCCACCACCTATTATACAACACACACACACACACACACACACACCCACACCAACACAAAGACACACACCCACACCAACACAAAGACACACACACACACACACAACGACACACACACTTACACACACAAAGACACACACACACACACAAAGACACACACACACACAAAGACACACACACACACAAAGACACAAAGACACACACACACACAAAGACACACACACACAAAGACACACACACACACAAAGACATAAAGACACACACAACGACACACACACACACACACACAAAGACACACACACACACAAAGACACACACACACACACACAAAGACACACACACACACACACAAAGACACACACACACACACAAAGACACACACACAAAGACACACTCACAACGACACACACAAAGACACACACACATACAACGACACACACACACACACACACACACACACACAACGACACACACACACACAAAGACACGCACACACACAAAGACACAAAGACACACACACACACACAACGACACACACACAAAGACACAAAGAATCATTCAGAACTTTGTATACCACATATGTCAGGCCAATCCTGGAGTATGCAGCCCCAGCATGGAGTCCATATCTAGTCAAGGATAAGACTAAACTGGAAAAGGTTCAAAGGTTTGCCACCAGACTAGTACCCGAGCTGAGAGGTATGAGCTACGAGGAGAGACTACGGGAATTAAACCTCACTTCGCTGGAAGACAGAAGAGTTAGGGGGGACATGATCACCACATTCAAGATTCTGAAGGGGATTGATAGGGTAGATAAAGACAGTCTATTTAACACAAGATGAACACGCACAAGGGGACACAGGTGGAAACTGAGTGCCCAAATGAGCCACAGAGATATTAGAAAGAACTTTTTTAGTGTCAGAGTGGTTGACAAATGGAATGCATTAGGGGGTGATGTGGTGGAGGCTCACTCCATACACAGTTTCAAGTGTAGATATGACAGAGCCCGATAGGCTCAGGAATCTGTACACCTGTTGATTGACGGTTGAGAGGCGGGACCAAAGAGCCAGAGCTCAACCCCCGCAAACACAACTAGGTGAGTACAACGACACATACACACACACACACACACACAAAGACACACACACACACACACACACACACATACACACACACACACACACACACACACACACACACACACACACACACACACACACACACACACACACACACACACACACACACATATTCTGACACACAAAACGTATTCTCACACAGGACACACACACACACACACACACACACACACACACACACACACACACACACACACACACACACACACACACACACACACACACACACACACACATTCTGACACACAAAACGCATTCTCACACAGGAATCACACACACATTCTCACAAACACACACCAAAACACACATATACACACACACACACACACACTCATTCTTACACACACACACACAAAGACACACACACACACACACACACACACACACACACACACACACACACACACACACACAGTGTGTGTCCTTGACTTGGTGTAGCTGGTAAGGTGCTCCAGTGAATAAGGGAGTATCTAAGCAATAAGAAGCAGAGAGTTACGGTGAGGGGTGAGACCTCCGATTGGCGTGAAGTCACCAGTGGAGTCCCACAGGGCTCTCCCAGAGGGTATCGATTCATTTCTCTCAATGTTTGCGACAATCCTGGAGTATGCAGCCCCAGCATGGAGTCCATATCTAGTCAAGGATAAGACTAAACTGGAAAAGGTTCAAAGGTTTGCCACCAGACTAGTAATCGAGCTGAGAGGTATGAGCTACGAGGAGAGACTACGGGAATTAAACCTCACTTCGCTAGAAGACAGAAGAGCTAGGGGGGAGGGACATGATCACCACATTCAAGATTCTGAAGGGAATCGATAGGGTAGATAAAGACAGTCTATTTAACACAAGGGGAACACGCACAAGGGGACACAGGTGGAAACTGAGTACCGAAATGAGCCACAGAGATATTAGAAAGAACTTTTTTAGTGTCAGAGTGGTTGACAAATGGAATGCATTAGGGGTGATGTGGTGGAGGCTGACTCCATACACAGTTTCAAGTGTAGATATGACAGAGCCCGATAGGCTCAGGAATCTGTACACCTGTTGATTGACGGTTGAGAGGCGGGACCAAAGTGCCAGGGCTCAACCGCTGCAAACATAACTAGGTGAGTATAACTAGGTGAGTACACACACACACACACACACACACACACACACACACACACATACACACACACACATACAAAGTCACACACATAAAGACACACACACACACACACACACACACAAACACACACACACACACACACACACATACAAAGTCACACACATAAAGACACACACACACACACACACAGCTCCTCCCCTCAGTCACTCTTTGACATCCGGCACCCACAAGCATATATACACACTTGGTTATTTAAATCTAGATAAGGCAACACTATTTTAAATCATATAGACATCTAATGTATAAAAAAAATACATTTGAAATTAACTAGAAAGTTGGAAGTTTATGAAGAATGGTATATAAACCAGCAAAAGATTAAACATGAATACACCCAACAGGAATAATTTTTTGTGACATATTAACACGGAATCATGTGACGAAGGGAATTACTTTCGTATTTTTAGTGATATTGATGACCAATGATAATATTGTTTAAGAACCCGAAACCCCCGTCTCTTAACTGACATCATTCAAACCGGGAAAAAAGGATGAAATTGTAACGTTTATCAATCAAGATGAAGGTTTATTACCAAAAGCAGCAGCAACACCACCACCACCCGTACTTAAAAACATTGGTTCACCATCTTAGTATAATGTTTCTTTCTATAATAAAAATCCAGCCCCCCTTTTTTTTTATATATATAAAATAATATAATCCCAAAATCAATCCTTAAAATGGATTCTGACCTATCACACCTACCATCACCCTCACCACCATAATCACCACCTACACCGACTCCACCACAATCGCCACAATTGCCACAATCGACACCGCCACAATCACCACAATGACCACAATCGGCCACAGTCACCATTCAAAGAAGATAATACTGAAAATTTAATGATTGTGGAGGATCAAACAAACATATTTATTAATAATCATAATGATGAAGAAGAAAAACGAAAATATAGTTATTTTTAAGAACCCGAAATCCCCATCTCTTAACTGACATCATTCAAACCGGGAAAAAAGGATGAAATTGTAACGTTTATCAATCAAGATGAAGGTTTATTACCAAAAGCAGCAGCAACACCACCACCACCACCACCACCCCTACTTAAAAACATTGGTTCACCATCTTAGTATAATGTTTCTTTCTATAATAAAAATCCAGCCCCCCTTTTTATATATATATATATATATATATAAAATGTATAAAAAAAAAATCCCAAAATCAATCCTTAAAATGGATTCTGACCTATCACACCTACCATCACCATCACTACCACAATCACCACCAACACCGACTCCGCCACAATCACCACTGCAACCGACACCGCAACAATCACCACTGCAACCGACACCGCAACAATCACCACTGCAACCGACACCGCAACAATCACCACTGCAACCGACACCGCAACAATCACCACTGCAACCGACACCGCAACAATCACCACTGCAACCGACACCGCAACAATCACCACTGCAACCGACACCGCAACAATCACCACTGCAACCGACACCGCAACAATCACCACTGCAACCGACACCGCAACAATCACCACTGCAACCGACACCGCAACAATCACCACTGCAACCGACACCGCAACAATCGCCACTGCCACCATTCAAAGAAGATAATACTGAAAATTTAATGATTGTGGAGGATCAAACAAACATATTTATTAATAATCAAAATGATGAAGAAGAAAAACGAAAATATGTTCAATTTATACAAGAAAAAGTTCCAAATTATAAAAACAACTTTCATAATTCCAATTCACCTTTCAAATTAGCTTTTATGATCATTAATAATATGGTTATCCCATATTATAATTCTTCAAAATGTCCAAATAAAATTTCAGATGCAATTTACAAACAACTAATTTTAATGCTGAATGAGCAAATTTTTCATGTAGCATTGATTAATTATTATAAAGAAAATCCTATTCATCTATCACCAAATTGGAAAATTGACACCATAAATTTAAATAATTTACAGTTGTATTATTTGTATCACATGTTAATACAATCTGGTTATGATATTGAATATAGCAATTCACATTTATTCTCCATATAATTAAATTTACAAATAAGTATTTTAATAATAAGTAGTATAGAAATGATATATTTTTTTTTAAATACCTTTATTCTTATTGTAAATATTTAAAAAAAAAAAGTATCACTACAGAGAGTATATCAATTCGAGTTAGATATATGTGGTACCTAGTAGCCAGAACGGACTTCTCAGCCTACTATGTAAGGCCTGATTTGCCTAATAAGCCAAGTTTTCACGAATTTATATGTTTTCTCTAATTTTTTTCTTATGAAATGATAAAGCTACCCATTTCATTATGTATGAGGTAAAAAAAAAATTATTGGAGTTAAAATTAACGTAGATATATGACCGAACCTAACCAACCCTACATAACCTAACCTAACCTAGGTTAGGTTAGGTTAATATAATATATGTTAAGTAACGGCCTATTGAATGAATCTCAATCATCAACTCCCCACTGTATGATATATGACTCACGCCTTTTACCCGCGCTTCTTTGAATTTCTTCACTTTGACATTCAGAGCACTGGGCAGAAATCACATTACATCAACATCTATCTCTGACCATCGCATTGCTTTGCTTTGTTTTAATTAGACAGTCGGATTCCCCTGGTCCATGTCACTTTTGAGTTGATTACTATATATGATGGTCAATGTTGGAAACTAGTTCAACAAACAATTTAGTTATCATCGAACCTATATCCAATATTTGCATTAAGAATTTCAATTGTGATGATGCTGGGTACCCATCCATCTTCAGTAGAACCCATCCAGAACCATTTTGTGTTTATGAGGTATGTTTTTCATATCTTTTTTTTTTTGGGGGGGGGACACTAGTACTAGTTTCATTTAGTCTTTTTCATTCCCAACCAACTTTCAGTTCAGTCAAACTTCTCGTATCCTAAAACAAAAACAAAAACAAAAATAAATTAATAATGAACCTTGATATTTAGCACGTGCATTTTAACTAACATAAATAAATTTGAAGAAATAATGTACTATTAACTCATCACCTCTATTTTTCTCTTAATTTAAATTGCATCATCTTTATTAATGAAGGTGTATTATTATTCATATATATTGGTGGTTCTATACCAAAAACTGCCTTGTAAGGCGATACGCCAATTCCACGTGAATATGCTGTGTTTTTGGTGAATTGCACAAAGGGAAGTCCAGCTGACCAATCTTGCGTTTGATTTTCACACATCCAACTGCCAAGCATTTTGATTACATTTTCTTTTGTACATTCAATGCTCCCTTGGCTCTGTGGATGACGAGGTTTGCTATTAATGAGGAGCATGTTGGGCCACATTTCGTTTTTTAGCTCTTGAATGACCTCTGCCACAAATTCACGGCCGTTATCGCTCTGCAAAATTCGTGGGGCTTCCAAGAGAGCAAATATATCGAGCAAGTGGCGTGCCACTTCAATCGCCCGTTTACTGCCAAGAGCTCGTAAAATCGAAAACTTTGTTAAATGATCCTGATAATGTAAAATATATTTATACACACATCCTCCTTCTTTTTGCATATTTGTTAAGTCCATTTGTCCTCGCTCCGCAAAACTGGCCGATACAATGGGCCGTATTACCCCCTTTTTTCGTCGAGGAAGTCGTTTCAAATTGCATATGTGGCAGAGTGAAATAAAGAGTTTCACCGATTGCTGAGTGACGTTAGCGATAGTTTTACTTGCTTCAAAATAAGTTCTTTTTTCTCCTCCATGACAAACTGCTCTGTGTGCATCATAAATCGTATCATACAATTGCCCTTGATGTATGAAACGACGACACATCCGGCCAGGATCAGCTGTTGTTGTTGTTGTTGTTACAGCCGTAGTAGAATGACGATTGTCACTGGTCAGTTTACGCTTGGTCCCCCGCTTCATTCTTCGTTCAGTTTCGTCGATGGTTACAAGGACGTCATCCCCAAATAGATTTTTGACATCATATCGAGACAATAGATCATATTCATGAGAAGATTTCCAATTCAGTTTCAATTTAGCATTTTTGACTTCCTCAATGTATTGTGCTAATTTTTCTCGAGTGAAAATTTTCCGACTCCCAGGCCCACCTTTTTCCAACATTTGGCTTATCTTTAGCTCAAATTCATGTTTGCTGCAAAATTCTTCGTTTTTCTTTTGCTTTGATATCATCCTATCACTATTTTAATTTTATTTCAATATGTTTATTATATAACCACCAAGTTTTTTTTTTTTACAAATCGCCTAGAACACTAGTGATGATAATGGAATTTGAATTGAAAAGAAGAGTTTGAAGCCTTTACTGTAAACCTGAAGAATCTCGAAATATAAATAAAAAAAAAATATATATATATAATGCCATGCCTAGTAAATATATAATATGGTCAGACGGATTTAATAAATTTACCATTCATTAATTACATACCAAAATGAGCGGACAACATAGCATGAAAACATTAGAAGGTTTAAATTTCAAAATAAATTTAAGCATTTTAAAACGAAATGGGTTTTATTATAACAAACAAGAAAATCTATGGAAATGTATAAAGTGTCATTTGTCACTTACATTCAATATAAATAGTAATGCAATTGTATATCCAGAACATAATTGTACATTTATTTCACAAATTAAAACACCTATCAGAATGTTTAACAACATTTTTTTTTGAAGTTTGAAAGTGCACATCTAGACACATTTAACAATTGGAAATTCCCATGGATTTCCCCTCTAAATTTAGCTAGGGATGGATTTTTTTATCTTAAAAGAAACGATGCATGTGCATGTATTTTCTGCAATACAGTTATCAAGAACTGGCAAATAAACGATATTCCACATAATAAACATAGACAAAGAGTTCCTTATTGTCCACTTATCATGGGAAAACCCGTAGGTAATGTCCCTTTAGAGTTATGTGAAGTTATTCTGCAATCCAATTTAGTCCTCTCATTGTCACCTCATTGTCCCAGTGTCGATCGAACATATGAAGATTGTAAAAATCGCCTGGAAAGTTTTAGCACATGGCCACTTACATTACCAAACTCAGAAGATCTAAGTTCAGCTGGATTCTTTTATACAGGTCTTAGTGATCATGTGAAATGTGCTTTTTGTAATCTTGGGCTATGGAATTTTGACATTTCTGACAAGCCTCTACTTCTTCATATTCAATGGAATCCGGAATGTAGCTTTCTGAAAAGTTTCATGGATTTATCCTCGAACAAGATTGAGATTACAATACGAAAATTTCGAGAGGTATCTGTAAATGATAAAAAAAATCTCATTCAATCTTTAATTGAAGGAATGGATACCATATGCCAAACCATTTACCATGATAATATACCTCGAGATATTATACATAGTATTGTAAAAGAAACTATAGAAAAAAAAGAATTTGTAGTATTGTTTTCATATATTTTATTTCGGTATAAATGTCAGGAAAAACAATTTGGGAAAAATTTGGTAAAAAATTTTCCTCAAATAATAAAAGATATGGAAACTACCACAACCCAAACAACACCCCCACCATCACCCTACCCAAACCCCACCAACACAACAACCCCCACAACAACCCAAACAATAACCCAAACCCCACCAACACAACAACCCAAACAATAACCCAAACACTGCCACCACCACCACCACCACCACCACCACCACCACCCTCCCAAAACCCAACCAACACAACAACCCAAACACTGCCACCACCACCACCACCACCCTCCCAAAACCCAACCAACACAACAACCCAAACACCGCCACCACCACCACCACCACCCTCCCAAAACCCTACCAACACAACAACCCAAACACTGCCACCACCACCCTCCCAAAACCCAACCAACACAACAGCCCAAACACTGCCACCACCACCACCACCCTCCCAAAACCCTACCAACACAACAACCCAAACACTGCCACCACCACCCTCCCAAAACCCAACCAACACAACAACCCAAACACTGCCACCACCACCACCACCCTCCCAAAACCCTACCAACACAACAACCCAAACACTGCCACCACCACCACCACCCTCCCAAAACCCTACCAACACAACAACCCAAACACTGCCACCACCACCCTCCCAAAACTCAACCAACACAACAACCCAAACACTGCCACCACCACCACCACCACCACCCTCCCAAAACCCAACCAACACAACAACCCAAACACCGCCGCCACCACCACCACCACCCTCCCCAAACCCCACCAACACAACAACCCCACCACAACTTTTATAATCACCCACACCCACAATATACACACCCTAATCTCACCACCACCCCAACAACCTTACCACACCACCACCACCACTCCCTACTACACATTACTGAATATAATCCATGTTCTGTTAGAATACAAAAAATATATAAATTATTATATAAACACCATTCATTTTTAGATACAAAATAGTCAGTATGTCATCTCAGTATTGTAAAGAAACTGATTTTTATTACAAAAATGCACATCTTCCTCCTGCTATAAATATGCCATTAATACAATTAAAACCAAACCAATTAAATTATGATAATAAAACTAAAAAATCTTTAGGGCTTTTATATGTAGATGCCAGTCAATGTTTTAGCACAGACGAAAAAGTTATATTAAAAAAATGTAAAATCCTAATGTTACATTCTCCATCATACTTTTATATTTCGTATCTTAATAATAAAAGTTATCGACATAAATGGAATGATAAAACGAAAAATGTTATTATTTTTGAAAATTCGTCCCCCATGAGTCAAGCCAAATATGTTAATTTATATCAACATATGTTTGGTAATGGAAATACAATAGAGGGGGAGTATACACTTCCTCCTGGTCAACCTGAAAAAATTGATCAAAAGATTCCGATAATTACCCAAATTAGAGAGTTTATGGAAGAAACACATTGTTTTCATTTAGATTTTATACCAATTATTAAAAGAATTAAATTGGGGATGATTCATAATAACCAATATAATTTACCAATGATATCAGAGGAATGGATAGCACTGAATGGTAAAACCTATCAGTGTGATTATAGTATTTTAATTGAAACTGAAAATGCAAATAATTTAATTCAATTTACGCACTCTCGGTCTCGATGTTTAAATTGGATACTTGGAACTTTAGGATGTATTTTCAACCTAAATGATAAGAAGACCAACAACCGTGCAATTAAGAATTATATGCATCGTTTTCCTTTCAGTCATCGCTTAGATGAAGAAAAAATTGCCTGTTATTTCCCACTTGAAGAAGCCCTAATACATATAAACAGCCATCGACTCAAAACACTAATACCCTTCAATAGTGAAACATTAATTAAAACTATAATTAAAAAAATAAAAGAAAATCGTTAAATAAAATGACACATCCTCATCTTTCAACAACAACAACAACGGCTTCAGGAGAGAATCATCAACAACTTCCTCAGTTACTACCTCAACCTCATGTTATGGATTTGAGAATAGCTAACAGAGTACATGAAGAATCTTATTGGAATCCAATACCAACCACATTAACAACTCCCGCAATTAATGAGACACATGATAATAAGGAAATATCACAGGAAAAAATGAATGTCGTTAAGAAAAAAACAAATTGGCCCCTTTCTATTATGTATCTGTCTTTTTTGGTTGGTTTATTAGCCACCTTTTATCTTTTGGGAACAAATATTTCCAAATCATTAATGTCATTAGTAATTGCTATTATGGCTCTTTTATTAATTACATTTATCTTAACTTACCATCAATATCAATATAAATCAATTGTTTCTTATGCCCAAAAAATCGTTCCTCCAGCTAAACAGCTTATACATCTATTAAATTATTAAATTATAATTAAATTTCATAGTCATTTTATTATTTTTCTCCTATATAAAAAAGAACAAAAAAAGATATGTTCGGTAATAAAATATTCACATATTTTATACTTATTATATTAGTTATCTTATGTTTGTTTATTACAATAACATCTGTTATGAATGTATATGATAAAATACCATTTATGGATTCAGTTAAATCTGATGATCACATGAAATATGTTATGGGGTCACATCATGCCATAGCTGGGCTAATTGCAGTAATTCTCGTGATTTTTACAACGATTAATACATATAAAATTATAAACCATGAAGAAAGAGACCAAATGAATTTTGAAGCACAGTAAATTTAATAAAGTATTCGAAAAAAATTGTTGTAATGTATGACATTTACCAAGTCATAGAAACAGGTGCTTGCTTTATTTTTTTTAATACAAGTGTAATCAATACTGATCATAAAATTACATAAATTTGTTTATTATAATCATAAAAACCTACAGTGTGTGTGTGTGTGTGTGTGTGTGTGTGTGTGTGTGTGTGTGTGTGTGTGTGTGTGTGTGTGTGGGTGTGTGTGTTGTAAAAAGAAATACATTAAATTTGATATATACAAAATTCATATTCTATAATGTTTACAATTTCTAAGATCTAACTGTACATTTATTAATTGAAGGTGGTGGTATGCCTAATATAATAATAATAATAATAATAATAATAATAATAATAATAATAATAATAAAAACTCTGGGAGAATGGTAATTCGAATGTAAGTTACAAGTTACTAAAGAGATATTCATCAAATCCTTATTCTCAATAATGGATCCTAAGTGAGTGGGTAAAACGACACATACAGAGGAAGAAACAAACAACGGGTAGGTCTCCCGAAACCCATTTAAACCTATTACAAAAAACAATAACAACCACCAAAATTAATAAATATATATATATATATGTCGTACCTAGTAGCCAGAACTCACTTCTCAGCCTACTATTCAAGGCCCGATTTGCCTAATAAGCCAAATTTTCCTGAATTAATATATTTACTATAATTTTTTTCTTATGAAATGATAAAGCAACCCTTTTCTCTATGTATGAGGTCAATTTTTTTTTATTGGAGTTAAAATTAACGTAGATATATGACCGAACCTAACCAACCCTACCTAACCTAACCTAACCTATATTTATAGGTAAGGTTAGGTTAGGTAGCCAAAAAAAGCTAGGTTAGGTTAGGTTAGGTAGGTTAGGTAGACGAAAAAACATTAATTCATGAAAACTTGGCTTATTAGGCAAATCAGGCCTTGAATAGTAGGCTGAGAAGTGCGTTCTGGCTATTAGGTACTATATATATATATATATATATATATATATATATATATATATATATATATATATATATATATATATATATATATATATATATATATATATATATATATATATATATATATATATATATATATATATATATATATATATGTCGTGCCTGGTTGCCAGAACGTTGTATTTGGCCTGCTGTGCAAGGCCTGATTTGCCTGATGGGCCGAGTTTTCATGAATTTATATTTTTTTTCAATTTTTTTTTCTTGTGAAGTGATGAATCTGTCCATTTCATTATGTATGGGTTGATTATTGGAAATTTGAGTTAAAACTAACATAGATATATGACCGAACCTAACCTAGCCCCTAACCTATCGTAACCTAACCTAATTAACTTGTGTATGGTGAAATGGACTGATTTATCACTTCATAGAGGAAAATTGGAGAAATATATAGATTCAGGGGAACTTGCCTCGTTGGGCAGGTCGGGCCTAGCATAGTGGTCCAGGTGTGGCTTTCTGGCTGCTAGATGTAACATATGTATATTATTTTTTTTTATAATATGCTAAACGAAACCTCTCAATGTTCAATAATTCTTAGCCATTTATTAAAAAAATTGTGGGAATATCAATTATGCGTTAGAAGCTGGAGTGCTGGTGGAGGTGGAGGTGGTGACAGTGGCACCGCTGTCGTTAGCAGCTGGAGTGCTAGTGGAGGTGGTGACAGTGGCACCGCTGTCGTTAGCAGCTGGAGTGCTGGTGGAGGTGGAGGTGGTGACAGTGGCACCGCTGTCGTTAGCAGCTGGAGTGCTGGTGGAGGTGGAGGTGGTGACAGTGGCACCGCTGTCGTTAGCAGCTGGAGTGCTGGTGGAGGTGGAGGTGGTAACAGTGGCACTGCTGTCGTTAGCAGCTGGAGTGCTGGTGGAGGTGGTAACAGTGGCACTGCTGTCGTTAGCAGCTGGAGTGCTGGTGGAGGTGGTGACAGTGGCACCGCTGTCGTTAGCAGCTGGAGTGCTGGTGGAGGTGGTGACAGTGGCACGTGCTGTTGGGAGGGTGGCACTGACATCTTCTGATTGTGGAGAGATGGTGTCGCTGTTTGTGGATTGTATTCTCATCCACATTAAAAATAAAATAATTAGTAAACATATACCAACAACAAATATATAAATGTTCATTTTTTTTTATAATAACCAAAACAAAAAAAATATTAGAGGGTAATTCATAAAAAATAAAAAACAACAACTAAGTATTTTGGGTAATTGCCATATAGACCGTTTATTGGCAAACATTACATTAAATTATTAATATAATTGAAAAGTTTTAATTATAATATAAATTACCATATACATCCTTGTGTTTTAGGTGGGGTATACAAATTTACATACTGATTAAATGACATTGACTCGCACAAATCTTGTGGTATATGATGTACATCATTAGGAGGTTCTATTTGGAAGTTGGGGATGGATGTATCTGCTTTTATAGTTTTATCAACAACTTGAAGATATTCAGAAGGATCTCGTATTTGTACTAAATAATTAGGTTGAAGAGTTGTAATGTTGTTTCCCGGTGTTACTTCAAATTTCCTAAATACCCCAACACTGCGATTCATAATATTTTGCAAATGGGCAATGGTATTTTTTAATACTAACATCTCATTAGAACATAGGCTCTTGAGAGTAACAAAACCGATTTGATCTGAATATACTACATTAGGCGATGCTATTTCAAGAATATTTGTGCCATTTTCGGGATAGTCTGAAAATATATCTATACCATTGGGTTTTACACCTGCAAGATTATGATTGATATCGAGTATTTTTGAGGGAGACATTCCAATGGCAATATCAAAAATAGAATAATTAACATTATTTATATCAACAGGTTTATTCAGGTCATCATTAAACTCTGAAAAGTAATTTTTCAAATTGTCTATATTTGCTTTTAAATTCTTACGAAACATTTCCAAATCATTAATATGTTTCTCCATAGCAATATCAGCGAGATCAGGAGAGGTGGTAGTATTTAAGTCAGGAAAACTGTCTGGTTTAATAGGATCTCCAGGTTTGAGATTTGTATTAGGTGTCATGGTATGTGCTGTATTTACAAATCGTTTATGAGGTGGATATTTAGTACCATCTTTAAGTCCTCGTTTCAATTTTTCACAGGCTGTAGTTGATTTAGGTTCAGTACTGTCAGTAAACACGGCCTTCCCTTTATTATTAATGATGAGAATATTATGTGGAGTAGTGATACACTCATTATTGAGTGGAGGGTATTTTTTAAGATCTTCCGGATTATTCGAGAGGGCAACCGCTATGGCTAGAAAATCATGTATTCGATGTGTGGACAAGGGTTCATAACAAGCAAAATTGGTTTGATTCAAATATAATCTACTTCCATCATTATCTGTTATAGTTTTCACTTTTAAACGTCCCTGTGATTGAATTAGTTGAGAATAATATATGTTTAAAACTGAATTTACATCAAAAATTTTTAGTAAAACTAAATTTTCTTCACCTTTAGCTGCTTTAACAAATTTATGAGGTGGAAAAGTTATTAATTTATTCTTGTCAGCTTGTTGCTCACCTTTGTAATAACCATTATCAAGAGAAGCAGGGAGAGCCTTCATAAACTTTTCATAACATTCCAATTGGTCTTTAATGTTATTATTATTGCAAGGAACAGTTTCCTCTGTATCAACCCAAATTACTTTAACCCCCTGATCTATGAGATTTGATGGCATAGCTAACATCTGTAAAAAGATTTTTGAATCAGGGATTAGAATATTACCTGGATGAAAAGATATATTCATAGCATTTTGCATGTTAGGATAGACTTTTTGATTAACATTATAACTTGTTAAGACATGAGCCATTGGTCCTAAATTATAAGTTTTATGAGGCCCAGTTTTGTTGGAACAAAATGAGTCTTTAAAATCTTTCACCACGTCTGTTGATAACAAACCCATTTTTAGATATAAACAGGGTGGACATATAGCAGACAAACTTTTATAAATATTATGTACTGGTTTTTCCCGTGCTTTTCTATACAAATCTTCAATTTGTTGTAAATGATAATCTTTTTCTTCATATTTTAGGTCAGGAAATAGAGCGTGAATACAAACACATTTAGAAGAATTACCTATCATATTTAACTGTTGACCCAAAGCTTTTATGAAAGAAGCACGTTGGTTAGGGTCACTGATATATCTAGTCATATCTTGAATTTTGGAAAGAACTTCAGATATTTCTGGATTAACTTTTGGATTGGCCATTATTGATGTTATAGATGAATTCGGAGTTAGATCAGCTACTGATTGTTGTGTAATGGTGTTTGTTTGTTGGTTTTGTGCTGGTGGTGTTGGTGGTGGGTTTGATGGTGGGTTTGGTGATTGTACAGGATTGGTTCTATTTGGAATCCCTACAGGACTACTCATATTTTCATATATTTTTTATTATAAACTAAAATAAAAAGGTAAATAAATGTCTTCATCTTTACCTCAATCACCGACATCATCACTTTCAATAAAAAATCCCATAGTTAATTCTGATGTCATTAATATCATTTCTAAAATTAATGATGATTCACCCCAACATAATTTAATTAGAACGATGATTACAGAACAAATAAATATGATAGGTACTCAATGTATTTGTAAACATGCAATTTTACCTAATGTAAAAACAGAAGATAAAGATTATTATTTACTTCAACTTGAACAACTCTATATGAAAGCCCAAGAAAAATTATCCAAATCCAATACCTATGTAAGTTTATCTGCCATATGCCAACCATGTTTGTATGTGAAAATGGGTTTAATCTTTCGGGAAACTTTAAATGATTTTCATTATAATGAAATGTGTCATAATAACATTGGAATACACACCTATAATTTAGGATATTTCTGGCATGCTCTATCTAGTTTCGGTATTAATTACAAAATTTATCCCCAAATTAAACAAACACAGAACATATCTTTCTTCCCTGGTAATGTTATCTTACCCAATCCCAACATTTTGTTACAAATTTTAGCTATGCCATCAAATCTCATAGATCAAAATATTAAAATTGTTTGGGTTAACACTAAAGAAATAATAGACGAAATAAATGAAATAAATGTTAACGATTTAACTAAAATTTATACAAAATTTGTAGAAAGTCTCCCATATCCTTTGGAAAACGGTTACTATAAACGTCCATTAAAAAACGAACAATGGAATGACAATGAAAAGGGAATAAGCGCTCCTCCTTCTTCACGATTTATTAAAGTTATAAAAAATGATGATTTTAATTCAGTGGATTTAAAAATCTTTGATATTAACAATATAATGATATTTATTATGCTCAGTTAATTAAATCTCAGCAACGGCTCTTACAAATAAGAAATAATCGATTGTCATACTGTGAACCATTATCGACACATAGGACTCATGATTATATAGCTATAGCAATTGCTCTTTCTGACTCCCTCGATAATCTTAAAGAATTACCGCCTCTCAATGGTCGATGTATCTTCACGATGCATAACATTCTTATTGTTAACAGACAAGGAAGAGCTATTTTTACTACAACTACTACCAAAAATCAATCCACTGAATGTATACAGTTAAAACGAGCTCTTAAACCTAAAATATCCACCCAAACCAATACCAGTTCACCCAATGTATTACAACAGCTCAAAAATCCTGTTAGACCTATAGATATTCATCCCCCTTCTTTTATACATGAGACCAAATTTTCTTATCTGTCTCATATTGCAACTGAGAAACCTATGGTTAAAACGTATCAAAGTCTTCTTCAAATACTGATAATTTAAAACGGTATTTCAATACATTTAATGATGATCTAAATGTGGATGTGGTAAATAACATTAATGATGTTTCCATTCTCGATATTGCAATGGGAATGTACCCTAGTAAAATATTAGATATTAACTTGAAACCGGAAAAAAATTCAAATATTGATATTTCCACTGACGAATCCAATGGAGAATGTATGATTAGGATATTAGAAACCACCCCTCCTAATACTGCTTATTCATCTCATATAGGATTCATTTCCCTTACAAATATATGCAGTAATGAAAAATTAGTTTTAAAGAATATGGCAACATTTTTACCAAATATATTAGCTCGAGATACTGGCACAAACTTCATTTCTAAAAATTCTCTAGGGAATATTACCCATAATATAAATTTTTTGGCTGAAATGAAAGATCACAACGAGTTTATTGAGTCCATAAAACAACCAAATTAACAAAGTAAAATAAAATAAAAAAAATGACTTCAAAATCAACCTTGGATATTATTAATCTTAATGATGCCCTTAAAAATAAAAAATATAAAAAAGCTTTTCAAATTTATTTAGACTTTGAAAAATCTATTCTAAAAACACTCTTTGTAAATGAAATTAAAATTATACCCGAAAATGAAAATAGTCCAGAGAGACTAAACCCATTTCCTTTGATAATATGTTCAACGCTGTTCAAATTAGCATTACAAGAAGATAAGAAAAATGATATAAAAGAATTTAAACCGAAAGAAAATCTTCAAAAATTAAATGAATTCTTTAAAAATACCGATAATATTGACCAAATAGTAGGTTCATCCCTCATTAACGATCTACTAACCAACCTTATACATTGTGCAATCAATGAACTTGAAAACAAAAATATGGATGAACCCAATCTCATGGATAGAATTTTTGGTGTATATAAATTATTTGAACAGTTTCTATTTGCCCTTGAACGTAGTCATCTTTATACACCATTTTCAATCTACACTCAATTGATTTACCTTTGTTTTCTGTTATGCAAACGCATGAATGAACTCATAAAAAGTTGTGTAAATATGAATACAATCTCTAATTCAAAAATAAATGAAATTCAAAACACATTTCAAAATAATGTAAACCAATTGGAAAACAATAATAAATTTTGTATACAACAGTTACATGAACATTATCAATGGCAACTAAAAAACTCTCAAGAAATTCATAAAAACAACATTGAAGAAATTTACAGAAAAACAGAGGAAAGTAAAAATGAATTATGGAAAAGGGTTAACCTTTCAACTATTGACACTATACATGAACAAGAATTAATGTTAAATAACCAACTTGAATTAATAGAAAAAATCATATCCGAAATAAAAACGAATGGAATGAATGATGATGATGATGATGATGAATTAACACAAGATGACCAACGATCATTGAGTCCTAGGGTTACAAACCAATCGCTCTTTGACCATTCCAATGTCAGCTGAACACCATATTGTTGCTTCTCCAGCCGGGATTCTGCCTTAGAAGCTTTCAGGCATAATCCCACGAGTACCTACTTAATCAAACTTATAGAAATATAAAAGAGATATTAATAGTACTACCATCATTAAGTTGAAATTTGTATCCATATAAGGGGATGGCATTGTCTACTTCTGATCATATTACTATTTTCTACCTTGTTTCTATTTATCAATGATAACTGATCGTTTTCAAGCATAATAATATAGTAGTCACTGTTTATACTTCTTTTGTTTTGTATAGTCGGAGTTGCTACTATCCCAAAGATTTCTCTTTCACAGAAACATATTAAGGATAAGAGAGCTGTGTCCCCATATGATGGGTACTGGTCTAATTTTCCTGGTGTGGATGAATCTGTTCCATTATTATGATTATAATTATTATTGGTTTTGCCGTTTAAGCCTTTAGAACGAATGAACATATCAATATCATTTATTTGATGAGGGGGTATATTGAAAGCCCCAAATTCTTTCACCACGTCATATATGGTATAAGGTTTGATAGATATCAGTCGACTGTATTGCTGTTTGACTATTCTATCATCATAATTTGTCTTATAACTCTTTCTTTTCCTTCCCAAAGCATTATAAACAGCCCAGTTATCTATCAGTATGGCTCTCATATCTGAATATTTAGGGTATTTATTGACAATATATTTATATGACTTACTAACACCATATTTATTTTTAGATAAAACACAGTCATAATACGTTAAAATATGTGTAAAATATTGACACATGTTCAATAAAGTTAAAACATTTTGAATATATGATCGTTTTCCTGCTGTCCATAAAACAAGAATATTGTGTTTGTTGGTGGCTTTCATATAATCTAACATCTCATATAAAAATGGCTGTGTATATACTGAGGGAAAACTATCTGACAAATTCAGTTGTAAATGTTGTTGTTCATCATACATGGCTAATGTATTATCGAAATCAAAAACAAGAAGAGCTGGTGCTCTTTTTTCCTCGTTAAGATATCGTACATATTTATAAAAAAACATATCTTGAGAAAAATCTTCAGTATCTAACATTTGTTTACTGTTAAAATAATTATTAATATTATCATCATTATTATTATTATTATTGTCATCATTGTTTATTGGTGACAATATATCAGTAGTAATTGTAGATGTTGCAGTGGATGTAGTTGTTGTTGTTGTTATTGTTGACGTAGTGTCACTAGTTGTAATAATTACATTAGTATCAGTAGTTATATCAGAAGGAAA
The DNA here is from genome assembly GCF_040958095.1 of Procambarus clarkii. Taxonomy (NCBI): domain Eukaryota; kingdom Metazoa; phylum Arthropoda; class Malacostraca; order Decapoda; family Cambaridae; genus Procambarus; species Procambarus clarkii. The sequence goes on along the minus strand of NC_091181.1, from coordinate 16,711,111 downwards.
ATATGATAAAAGTGGCTTTGTAGTCATATTCCACGACATTGTTTTCTTATTTTTTAAAAATTAATTAAATTGTTATTAAATTGTTTTTTTATTGGTCTTTGAAGGTAACAATTGGTAACATGGGATGCCCGAATAATGTGGAAGGAACATGTTTTATTACTTCTTCAATGAAATGTTTGTTAGAGTGTCGCATTTTCTCAGTGGGAAGTATATTTTTATCAAGTAAACATTTTAAATGAATCATGGCATGAACAATAATAACACAGACGTTAAGAGCTGACATTCCCATTCCATTTAGACTAGTGTTGAACATTTCTCCATTAGACATATTTACAAATGTATTATATAAAATACGATGGGAACCTAACACCTTATATCGTTTATCAGCTCCAGGCATAACCAAACTATAAGCATCTAGGCCACTTACAAGAGACCGATCATTATCCTTGTTTATATAATTTTTATCATCATCTGTTTTTGTTTTATATATGTTTATTAATTCATTTATTGAATAAAAAATATACACATTATTAGTATTGTCCAAATAAAGATTAATATACTCACAATCTTGAGGATAGAGGAGTTTACCATTTTGATCTCTATCACCTTCTAACGCCAAATTCAAAATTTCCTTATTTGCTTCTAATACATTTTCCTTATAGTCGATAAAATGATAATTTAGTGGGGGTGATCTTAAATTTTTTTGAATTTCAAACCAACCCTCAAACAAATATTGATCAGCAGCTCCAAACAAATTTTCAATTGTTCTAGACATAAGTTGCTGAGCCACATGTCCCATAAATCTAATCCAGTTATGATAAACTTTATTTATAATAAATTGAGCACTTTCATGTGTATAAATTAAAGCTGTTATTGGTTCAGCTTTAATGATGTTACTCTTACCTAAACACTCCTCAATATACTGTAAACGTCTTTCAACTCTAGCTATTCGCGTTCTTTCCTCTAAATCATAATCATCAATATAAACATCCCTATTAAAGTGATTTTTCTCGTTTTTAATGTGACCATCTCGGTTTACAAGATATGCGTCACTAGAGGGTAAGAGTCCACCTGCTGTTTTGACAAATGGTATGCGTTATCGTCGTCGTTGTTGTTGTTGTTGTTGAGATTTTCTTCGATTTTGTTCACTTTTTCTTTCACTAGTTGTTCTTGGTGTTGGTGTTGGTTTAGATTCTGTTGCTGTTGTTGCAGCTGTTTTGTTTTTTCTAATTTTATTATTAGATTCTTCATTTTCACTGGGACTGTAAATTCCTCCTTTTGATGGAAAATAGGCCATTGAGACAAAATTTTCAATTTTTTCTTTTTCCTCTTTCTCTTTTTTTTAAAGAGGTTATTATTATTATTATTATTATTATTATTATTATTATTATTATTATTATTATTCATTTTTAACTATAAAGAAAACCTTAAGAGTGAAAATAATATCTAGGAATAAATTAAAATTCAAAAGGAGTCGTATCACGTGATTATATTATTTTTAAAATTATTTCAGAACTACAACAGAAAGGTGTTCACCTGCTGAAACCTCATGCGTGTACTGAGGTAAGTACAATTCAACCCTTCCTCTTTCTCCTAGCATCAGGTCAGCACAGGTGGTGGTGTAAGAGCAGCATGATTGAAGTTGGTCTTTGGAGCGCCACTACTCTGTGATAACTCAAGGAGGTGACAGTCTTTACTGAGCCTCCATTCTCCACCTGGAGATTGCTGGTCTTTGCCTCGGGAGTGCTGGTCTTTGCCTCGGGAGTGCTGGTCTTTGCCTCGGGAGTGCTGGTCTTTGCCTCGGGAGTGCTGGTCTTTGCCTCGGGAGTGCTGGTCTTTACTGCGCCTCCATTCTCCGCCTTGGGAGTGCTGGTCTTTACTCCGCCTCCATTCTCCGCCTCGGGAGTGCTGGTCTTTACTCCGCCTCCATTCTCCGCCTCGGGAGTGCTGGTCTTTACTGCGCCTCCATTCTCTGCCTTGGGAGTGCTGGTCTTTACTGCACCTCCATTCTCTGCCTCGGGAGTGCTGGTCTTTGCTGCGTCTGCTGCGCTGTCGCTCTATGCCTCGGGAGTGTTGGTCTTTACTGCGCCTGCAGCGCTGTCGCTCTGTGCCTCGGGAGTGTTGTCGCTCTGTGCCTCGGGAGTGTTGGTCTTTGCTGCGCCTGCTGCGCTGTCGCTCTGTGCCTCGGGAGTGTTGGTCTTTGCTACGCCGATGTTCTGTGCCTCGGGAGTGCTGGTCTTTGCTGCGCCTACTGCACCTGCACCGGCGCTCTGTGCCTCGGGAGTGTTGGTCCTTGCTGTCCCCCTCGAATTGTAATCTCATATCAAATCGTACCACATTTACCTTATAAGATGACAAAAAAAATAAAAAATCACAATCTTATGACAAATCACAATCTTATGAAAATTTGTAATGAGGAGTCTCAGATGATGATATAGAGTTAATTTTATTTTTTATTTTTTTTTTTACCTCATCCATGACTAGAGGTTCCTGTTCCCCCATTTGTAGAAAAGTTTCTGTTCCAGCACTGAAACTCTGAGTGTCCATAAAGATTAATGATATCTGTTGAAATGAAAAACTATATGTTTTAATAATACTTTTTACACTTTTACATATATATATATATATATATATATATATATATATATATATATATATATATATATATATATATATATATATATATATATATATATATATATATATATATATATATATATATATATATATATATATATATATATATATATATATATATATATATAGTATATATATACGAGCTCCAAGCGAGGTCTCTTCCCTTCACAGTGGAGAACTAATATAAGGAATATAAGGTTGAGGGTTGTCTTATATATCATACATGGCCATGTAGCCAATAATTTTCAATTTTATAATTTTCTTCTATCTGACTTTGGAGAAGTTCAAGTTATTGTGGATGAGGAAAAAGAGAGAGAATGAGAGAGAGAGAGAGATAGAGAGAGAGAGAGAGAGAGAGAGAGAGAGAGAGAGAGAGAGAGAGAGAGAGAGAGAGAGATAGAGAGAGAGAGAGAGAGAGAGAGGGAGAGAGAGAGAGGCTTTATACACCTGCAGGGACAATGATATCTAAACCAGCAACGTATCACCTTCTTCTGCTGGAATTTCTTCACATATTTTTATCCATCCACCAGCTCTCTTAACAAATGGTGCCACTATTTCACTGGCATATTTGCTCATAAATGTTGCTATTTTTTCGCTTAAGTCCTCCATATTTTTGTCTTTGCAATACAAAGCCATCTGTCCACCAAAAGCATATAGTGCAATTATCCTGCCCCAAGTAATAGCCATCTTTTCACCTTCAAATAGTTCATTGAAAACTCCAACAAATGTCACATATCCAGTGTCATGAGTAATGTCCAATTTTTTAAATATTCCCTTAAATTGTTTTTCGTGACTGTGCACCATCGTCTTGATACATCTGAGGAGTGTTTCTTCAACTTTATCATTAGTTGTCGCCTTTGTCTTCTCCATCAGTGAAAACACAATATACTTGGCTAAACTCTCCGCCTTATTCTCCACGCTCTCTCCTTTCAGTGAAACTTCGGCAATATTAGCTTCATTCTGGTTACATCTTTCTACATTAGGCTCCTGTGTGTGATTACCTCTAATCATGGACAATGATAGTGGTCGTCACCCTGCACCAAAATCATATACAATAAGTTAGGATATAGCTTCTCTCTCTATATATATATAATACATTTAAACCCCCCCCCCCCCCAAAAAAAAAAAGTGTCAAATTGTTTTCCATAAATTACAACATAAACAAATAATGATTACCCGAAAAATAGTGTACCTGTCTATAAATAAAAAATAATAATGATATATATTTGTTTGATAGCTATATAAAGGAGTTGTATGGGAAAGGAGATTAACACAAGTTCCTACCTACCCCTGAGTCTCCTTAGTCTTTCCAAATAAGTAATTAAAAATGGTAATTTACGAAAATACCACTTTGGTGTTAACGGAACAGAGTACATTCTCAGTAGAAGTTAGTGAAAATGTAATAAATGATAATAATGATGAATATTTTATTATTATCTTACATTACTCAATAACTTCTTTTGTTTTGTTAATGATAATATATTATGTATATTTGATGTCATATGATTGGTGTATTCAAAAATATAATGAATATTTAGAGAATAATTTTAAGAAGAAAAAGGAGTATGCATATCAACAGACTATATAATGTTATAATGATAATGTTTCCTCATCAGTGTACTGTTTGTTACTTACTACAATCATTTAATATGGATCTAATTAATACATATCAACAGCTATTATCAAATCTTGTATTTTCTCCTTAAAGTAAATCTTCAAAACCTAATTTCTAACATCTAATTATTACTAACACCAAGAGGTCATGTCCTCTGCCTTCATTAACCATTAATAAAAAGTCTACGGTTTACGAACTCCACAGTAATTATTCTTTACATCCTTTCTGGTCTTATAATTATATAAATTTACACCAGTTAGTTTCTTTAATAATTTCTTCTTCTTCTTCAGGTGTCAAATCGTTAGTTATATGAAATATTTCTCTGATTTCGTCTACTGTCAATTTTTTAATAATATTGGCAAACATTTTGATTCCTTTGTCAGTTAGATCTTTAATATTTAAGTAATCAGCTGCCAAAATTATTGGCAACAATGTATCTTGTTCAAAAAAATCAAAATCCCATTTTGAAAATGACATTATAGAACTATCATTATTATTGTGATGGTAACCACACCATTCAATTATTTTTTTCAAAATAATAGTGTTTACATTTGGAAGAGGAATAGCTTCATCATTGGTATCATCATTCAAATCATTTAAAATGGTTTTTATAACACCACTCTGTCTGATAATATCATATTCTACTTCAAAAATATCACCATCACTACTTTGCAGTTTTATGATTGAATAAGGAGGAGGAGGAGGAGGATGTGGTAGAGAGGAATAAGAACTTGTTGCCATTATTTATTTCAGACTTTCTTGACTCAGTTGTAGAAGAGAAATACCCCAAATGAGGGATTTCATAAAATCTGAGGGTTGAAATGAATCGTGTTGTAGTTCTTGGTTGATCGGTAAATGCTTTGAGTGAAAGACTGCAATAGAAAATGTATTTTCATTAAGATGAGACTTGGGAAAATATTGAATGATATAATGAGAACCGAGAAGTTTTAAACTTGCTTCTTTATCATTAAGATGTTTTTTACTTTTATTTACTAATTGATGTGGATCCCACTTACCCTTTAGATTTTTAGATTGAAGCTGAGAAGAAGGTATCACCAATATGGGTTCTAAGAGCAAAAAGAGAATAGATGACCAATGATAAGCTACTACTAAACCACTGTCAGCAAGACTGAAGATACTAATAGGGTGGGGTAAATTAAAAACAGGTGGTATTTTAGGTTTTAGCATTGTAGTTGCAATCCAACCTGGATTGGTAACAATTTCAGAAAAATTAGAAATCGAGGTTGGAATAACCCAAGTGCATGGCAAATCACTGGTGAAAAATGAGAAAGATACTAATCCTTTCTTTCTTTTGAAAGTATCATAACCTAAGAGCAAGAGTCCTGGTAATTGGCGTAGTCGGCATCTTCCTGCTATATATTCATTATGATTATGGTTTTTATCATTAGAGAGTGAATTATATATTTGGCTACAATATTTGAGAAACATGGTAACAATTTGATAAAATCCTTTATTGTCATGTAGTGGAAGGTAATAATATTCATCAAATTTTGAATTATTCTCTGAGGAATTATTAATACTCCACGACCAACTTTCATAGGAAAAAGGCATATAACTGAAAGCACATTCTTTTAAGGAATTAACTTCTTTTTGACATATAAACATTCTCGATTTTTTTAATATTTTTTTTATATTTCTGATCTTTAGGTAACAAAATAACAAATAAAACAGTTATATATTTTATTATGTTATATTTATAACAATTACAAAATGGGCTAAAAATAGAACATATAACTAACTACATACATAATGAATCAAGTAACCCTAAACAAAACCATGAACACTCTGACATTGTTTGTTTTTTAATATCCTTAACTATTTTCAAAATAATAATTTTTTCTTCTTCTGTATAATTAGCAAGTGTTTTTTTAGAGAACTTGGCTAAATTTCTAAGGGAAACAACATTTATTTGACCATTATATTTATGGTTACATTTATATACCATCTCATTAAGTAAACTCATATAAAGCCAAGAATTAGACATTTCTTGTTTAATACCATTTACAATTTGAGGATAATACTTAATCTCTTTTTTGTGGTCGTTTATAAATTGAAAACTGGATGCATGCCAAGACATTTTATGCAGATTCTGTAGTGTGTAAGCTAAAGATGCTACAAGTGATAATTTATTTAATTCATATGCACCAATAATATTGGGGTGTAAGAAAAAATAATCTAGTTCGTTACTCATCTTTTGATAAATTTCTTGGCATAGATGTCGTTGGTAACTTATCATTTCAAAATGTATTTGAATTTTGACTTTATTCCATAAAAAATGGGTAAATTCCTCAACCTTAATATAAACTTTTTTATCCGTTTCAATTGTTCGGTCTTTTATACGAAGAATAAATTTTAAATCAGTATTATTTATATATTTTTCTTTAATGGCTTTTGTTAACAACAAATCTTCAATTTCATTTTGGACATAAGTTGGAATAAGTGGGGTAGCACATAACTCCCATACCATATCTCTAATACACATATCAAAATTGATCATTGAAGAATATTTGTTCATAAATCTATCCTTTAATTCTGGTGTAAGAAACATAGAAGTAAAATTATCTATTTCAGAATTAGGTATTATTTCATATATTTCAACCATTTTTGTTACTTATTCTTCAGCTCCTCTTTGTGTTAATGGTTCATATACATACTTCTTTTATACTATATACTACTACCCATCTAATAATGTAAATCTCTATGACTTTCAAAATATCCAATTTCTCATATAAATTAATTATCCCATATAATATTTAGGATCTTAATTCTTTTTTCTCTCTTTCCAAAATATACAATTTCTCATTTATATTATTCAATAACGTATTTATATTCTTAATGTTTTGTTCTCTATTACTTTCCATAACAATATCCAAACGTTCATTTATAAAATTCAACCTCTTATTTAGGATATTAATTCTTCCGTCTACAATAGCAAATTGTCTTGATATAACTTTATCATGTAAACAACAACACCCAATATATTTTTCTTTTACTTGGATATTTTTGGGATTAATCTTTTCTATAAAATTTCCAGATTTTGGTTTAGCTTCTTCATTTACCTCTTGATTTTGTTCTTTAGAAAACGTCCGTTTTCGCTTCTTCCCACCTTCTTGGGACGTCTGTCGGTCTTCAATGGGGCCTCCTGTTCTTTTTAAGTTGGTTACACTTTTCCGGGGCTCTAGATTTTGTTCTTTAGAAGACTTTTTCCCGTCTTCTTGGGCCGTCTGTCGGTCTTCAATGGGGCCTCCTGTCCTTCTTAAGTTGGTTACACTTTTCCGGGGCTCTAAATTTTGTTCTTTAGAAGACTTCTTCCCGTCTTTTTGGGCCGTCTGTCGGTCTTCAATGGGGCCTCCTGTCCTTCTTAAGTTGGTTACACTTTTCCAGGGCTCTAGATTTTGTTCTTTAGAAGACTTCTTCCCGTCTTCTTGGGCCGTCTGTCGGTCTTCAATGGGGTCTCCTGTCCTTCTTAAGTTGGTTACACTTTTCCGGGGCTCTAGATTTTGTACTTTAGAAGACTTCTTCCCGTCTTCTTGGGCCGTCTGTCGGTCTTCAATGGGGCCTCCTGTCCTTCTTAAGTTGGTTACACTTTTCCGGGGCTCTAGATTTTGTTCTTTAGAAGACTTCTTCCCGTCTTCTTGGGCCGTCTGTCGGTCTTCAATGGGGCCTCCTGTCCTTCTTAAGTTGGTTACACTTTTCCGGGGCTCTAGATTTTGTTCTTTAGAAGACTTCTTCCCGTCTTCTTGGGCCGTCTGTCGGTCTTCAATGGGGCCCTCCTGTCCTTCTTAAGTTGGTTACACTTTTCCGGGGCTCTAGATTTTGTTCTTTAGAAGACTTCTTCAAAACAAAGTTTTTTTTTTTTAATTTGTCCATTTTCACATGTTTCTTCTGGAGGTGGTTATTATTTCATTCACCCGATGATTCTGGAAATGAAGCATTAATTTAAAAATATAATTTATATATTTTTCATCAACTATTATATAAGAACTTACAAAAGCTTATTTTTTATACAATATTATAGGTCTTCATTTCTTCAACAAATGTTTAACTAATACCAAGATAATGTTAACTGTTCAAAATGACAAAGAGCTAAATCAATATTTAAAGAAATTCTTTCCTTCAGGTCTTAGCCATTTAAAATATATTGGGATTGATGGTTCAGTTTTTTTCCATGCACATACCATAAAAGGGAAACAAGTTGGAACAATTGCTATCAATGCTACAGCCCAAAAAGTATGTAATATAATTTGTGCCTATTGTGATATTCTCATGAATTTACTAAGTAACAATAACACCGATGATGATGATGATCATAATACTAATATTAATACTAATACTAATAATAAGGGAAGAACTTGTAATAATATGATAATACACTTTGTTATGGATGGAAAGTCTCTCTTTACAAAAAATCGTAGCAATCAACAAAAATCTGACCCCTTTTCCATTCTTTCTCCCCATGAAAAATTATCCTTAGAAAAATGTACAATTGCAATGATAACAAAAAAATGGACATTCAACATCCTAATATCATATTTCTATTATCAACTGAATCATTACCTTTTGATCAACGAAATGAGGGTGAAATAACTCTATTTCGTTTTATTAATAAAATTTTAAATAAAAATTCCCGTTACATAATTATAAGTAATGACTCTGATATATCAGCAATGTACATTCTTCGAGAGGATGATCGTGTTATGTTGGTTATCCCACCATATAATGGACAATCATACATTGGATTAAACAATTATAATCATATTATGGTTAAATTAAATATAAATTCTCAACAACTATTTAGTTTAACAGTATTGTATTGTATATTTTTTGGAAGTGACTATAATTTAGGTCTCATATCTTGTTGGACAATCAGTAAACATGACATTTTAAAAAACGCCATTTTACATGAAGAAACAAATCTTGTTTCAATTTTTAATCAAATGAAAAGATGTCGTTCAACTAAAAATGAAGCAATCATATGGCAGGAGTTGGGGGATTCTGTAACATACCAAGACTATTTATTTCTTTTTAAATTAATTGTATATGAAGCAGTTCATAGTGCCCGATATTATAAATCATTAGGGAAAAGTAATCCATCATCATTAAATTTATATTCAAATAATCACATAAAAGTTTTAACTAAAACTATAAAATTAATTAAATAATAAGTAATTATTTATTACCTGTTAAAAACCTTAAGACAATTATTGTATTGAGTAGTAATATTTGTTCCAAATTCATCCTGAGGATTGAAATTCACATATATTCTAGGCTTTATTACAATGGGTTGTCTATGCCGATTAATTATATGGGCATGTCTCTTTTCGCGACTTACATTTTTATAGTAACTGGGTAAAATATCTTGAAGTTTACAAAAATTTAACTGGGATAGGTTGGTCGTATGAGAGAGAGAGTATTTTAATTGGGAATTATGAACAATAGCAGTTTTAAATAAACGTTTGGCTTCCATCCAATCAGATAAATTTGTAAATGTCCATAATATGATCTTGATTTTATCTTTAGCTTTATTTTATCTTTAGCATTTTCATTCATTACACCATACATCGTTAATCATTAGATTTGTTATTATATAATGCAAAATATCAATAATTAATCTTTCATTACACACAATGAAAACTGGACGTTGAATTATGGAAAAAACATTGTGTTCAGTAGCAATGGTTTTAGCAGCAAACAATAGGCATTCAATCACCTCATAACCAGCAATAAAACCTGGCGAAGAGTACTGGTTGGAACATTTTTCTAAAAAATTTTTATCATTCGAATTATATATGGCAAGTTTTACAATTCGACAATAATTTCCAGTTTTCTGGTTATGCAGACTCATACCAACTCCCTTGTTAGATATGTAGAATATGCTTTCCTGATCATCTACAGGGATATTTACATTTGTCTCATGTAATGAATATTCAACATATATATACATATCATGGGCCATAAATGGAAGTTTAATTTTTTGTCTTTTCAATACATCTGCCATTTTAGGAAGATTGTGGTGGTGGGGAGGATTGGGATGTTTGCTGCTGTGGTGATGACTGAGAGGTGAATGGTAATTGGGTATTGGGAGATTGTGGTATATAAGGATTTTGATGAGTATGGGTGGGGTTGACAGTGGGAGGGGGAGGGGGAGGAGGAGAAGGATGAGGAGGAGGAGAAGAGGTAACAACACTTGTTAGAGGAGGATGGGAATGATAATAACAGTAAGGAGAAGTGGGGGTATATTGACACTGACATTGATAATAAGAACTAGGGAATTGTTGATGGGGTGAATAATGGAATGAAGAGTGTGTATGTAGGGGCAGTTGGGTTGGTGGTGGTGGAGGTGGTTGTGCATATATTATGGGTGGGATTGTTTGTGCAGAATTTGTAAGATTTTTTAGTTTTTCATCAAATAATTTACTGATTTCTTCAGCCCTCTTTGTTGATTCTTTTAAATGAGTTTCTTCATTTAGATGCTGACAATTTTTAATGTAATCGTCAATTATATTTAAAATAACATCATTCTCCACATTTTTAGTCCACTCTAAAGCTGGTCTGGCAGGGAAAACAGGAAGACTAATCAATAGTTGTGTCAAAGAATTAATAAGAGATTCTAGAGTTTCTTTGGTAACATAATTTAATGTATCATTATCTGTGAGAATGGGTAAATTTCCCGGAATTAACGTAGTATTTAAAAATTTTGTAATGTCATCAGTAGAATTGATAGGAAACTGTAAAGGGTTAGTAATCATATCATTCCCAACAACTTTAAAATTTATTAGATTATTAGAAGAACTATTCATGTTTTAGCATAAAATTTTTTAATATGATAAATAATATAAAAGGTATTTATTAAGACTATAAGTTATAATTATTCCAGCTGTCCTGAACTGAGCTCGGACCGGGGTATCTCATAATCATGGCAGATGATACTAAATCCACCCTTATTACATCTCCAATTGAATTAATAGACAGACTAGGAAAAGAAATTATTTATTATGCTGACAAATGTTTTTTGAACATACCCCAAGTTAAGATTTACAGTTTGTGTATGGGTTCCAATTGTGTGCAACTTAAGTATGATATTCGTCTAACTGCAAATGCGGTATCCCCTAGCTGGATATATGATCCAATGGAGCATGAGAATGAGGAATATGGTCATTTGGAATCTGAATTTCGCAATGCCCATATTATACTTCTTTGTAATCTAAGTGAATCAATACTAAATTCTATTTTGACAGGTTCTCTTACATTGAAAGATGTTAGAAAAACATTGCTTATATATAAGTTTGATGAGACTTTGTTGGATTTTGATGTTAGCCACATGGATGAAATAATTAAGGAACATCCCATTTCCTATAATCGAATTCCATATACCTATTTGGATTACTCATTCAATGGAACATCAATAAAAGAGGTTTGGGGAATACAAAACTCCCCTGAAAATATTTCTAAAGACCACCACCATAGAGAGTCATTGGTTTTGGATAAATACAAAACTATTGTCAGTTTGTTTAATAAACACGAAAACCGAGAGGGCACTTTGACAGTTATTACTGGTTTAATGGCCTCAGGAAAATCGTCTCGACTTTTGCAACTTACTCAAACACATTGCAGAGAAAATAATAATAAAACATTTTGATTTTGCCTAGATGTGTACAATTAAAACAAATAAAATGTCGATCAATAATTCCGACTGAAATCCAAATCCGGAGTGAAACTTACTTAGATTATAAAGACTATATTCTTCACTTTGATACTATTTTTATCGACGATGCTCATTTGTTTTATCCAGAAAATTTAACTGAATTTGTTCATGTATGTCAAGGTTGTGGAATCGATGTGATAATTGCAGGACTGAGTGTATCATCATTTAGAAATGATACATTTAAAGGTTTTGTTTTTTTAATGTCTCAGGCTAATAAAATAGAATTACAAACAACATCCTGCACTCTATGTAATTATCGTACAGCCAAGATATCATTTTGGTTTAATTGGCGTAAACCAAGTAATTTTGTGGGTGATCATCGTAAGTATTTAAGTGTGTGTTCTCCTTGTATGATTGAATTAGCACCATACTTTCTATGTCTTGGAAAAAGTAATTTTGACCAAAGTGATTTGGATAAAATGTGTGGTACTATTTTATAATTATTTATATATGTTTCTAATATATATACAGTTTGAAAATTGTTATTATCAAATGACACATCCCAACATTAAAGAATTTATAAACCGGGTTAAAACAGATGGACATATATATATATATAAAAACAAAATAATTAAAATTAAGCATAAAAATGAACTCACTGTAGATCTTAAATATAATAAAGAAAATGGAATTTTTCTTGATGATGATGGTATAGTCTATTTCCCAGAAGTAAACAATGAAAATATTAATTCACAAATAATTAGAGTAAAAAGTAATCAGGTTCCATTATTTAGCCACCGTCCACAATTTATTTCACAAAAGAGAAAGAATGAAGATAATACTGAAATTCCTCCGAAAAGGCAGGAATCTTTATAATAAAGCTGATTATAACTGAAATAGTTTATCCGGATCCATCTTTCGATATTAAATTTATCACACTCCAAATTTTGAAAAAAATAAAGTTCATTTTCCCCTTCAACTATTTTTGTTGATATTGTAAACAACATTTTGTTGTACATGTCGCTAATATATTGACCTCTAAATTTTACAATAAACATTAAATGGCATAAACTATTGTAAATGTTTTTGTTGAGGGACAGAATAGGATTATTTATCAGAATGTTAATTTTATCTTGACTCTTACAAATATACTTAAATGTTTGTATATTTTTGTTTTGAAACATTTTAAAAAAATTCACATCATCTCTAGTTACTACTTTTAAAGATGTAACACTAAAAATTTTATAAATATTGTAAAAATAATACATAGAAATACAATAAAACTTAAAACATAAATGAAATATTTTAAAATAACGTTATTAATATTACTACTATTATCAACCAACATTTTCATTACATTTACAAAATATAATTTAATTATATTATCCTCTTCAAAGATGAGGTAGCTATTTACAATCTTATTAAATCTCTTACTACTGAAGTTATTGATTTCTAAAAGATTATTAACATCAACATCATTTAGACTGATACTACTACTGATGCTACTATCACTATTATTAGATTCTTCCTGGTTTATAGGTCGAAATACTTCATTAAAATATATAGAAAGGGGAGGTGGCATTGTTGGCTGTTTGTCATCTGATTGTCTTTCCATTTCTTCAATGTACTTTATTAATTCGTAGTCACAGGGGTATGTTTTCTGGCACGTGAGTATATCTATAGTCACAGGGATATATTTATATTCCCTGGCCTGTGGGTATAGTAGTCACAGGGGAATTTTTGGGGTTCCCTGGCGACGCAGTTATCGTAGTCAAGAGGGGTAGTGGGGCTGGGTGTTGGACCATGCACAGCGTGTGGCTCTAAGGAGATCAATGTGTTAAAGGTCAAATCCAGTCGAGAGAGAGAGAGAGAGAGATTAAGTATTAACCACATACGTAATATATAATATACCTGGATGAGCAATAGGTTGCCGGGGGTCAATTAAATCATGATAATCAGGTGGAACCACATTAGGTACAACCTCACCTGGGTTCCTAAATTGTCCACGTGTATCTAGTCGAACTATATGACCTGGTTGAGTGAGCATAGTTAAACCAAAATACCACCCCTCAGTTACTCCCAAGGGATTAAGGGTAGTAAGTTCATGCCAAATACTCTCTGAGTAAAAGCTGAATACAATTGGATGGCCCCAAATAGCATTAGATAGTCGACGATCGTCAGTCGTCTCATAAAAATGCTTGTCTTCATATCCAGGACTAACCGCTAATCGATAGATATATAGGGGATAAGTTTCTTGCCGGCGCCTATAATGATTAATCAATTTTGTCTTATGAACAACAGGCCAGTCATCTCCTCGTTCATCATGTCTCAAACGCCATAGTTTTTGGTTTGGATCAGCTTTAATGTGACGATTCATCCAATCACAGGCATTTACCTTTGCTATTGCCGGTTGATCTATAATAAATTCAACATCACTTTTTAATGTTGATTTGGCTTTAGACATCAGGGGTTGGAAAGGGGTTCGAGTTCATAGTAAGTGTGCATTTGTAAAGGTTTGCCACCATTCTCTAGTGTATAGTAAGCCAAATCAACTCGATGAGGGTCCATTGTGTTATGACCAATTTTCACACAGGCATTACTAATCAAATTTTTTTCACGAAACAGGCCAACTAATGAAGGAATTAAAACCTCAACGTAACCACTGAAATAGTCACATGAGCAACCATATCCTTCTACATATTTATTAATTTCATTGTAATTATTTTCATTTAACGCGTCGTACACGCAAGGTGCCTTGGTATCAGATGGAACATTTGTTCTATATAAAGCGTTAGTAGTTGTGGTGGTCGTGGTGGTGGTGGTTATGTCTAGAGAGGAAGAATTATTATTAAGGTGAACATGGATACAAGAAGGTTCCATTCCTTCTATATTCGGTACTGTTTCAGGAATAGAACATTCTACACATATGCCTTCTTTGACTGGATTAAATTTAGATATGTCTACAATATTCAGATCATGAATCCATCCAACTTTTTTGCATCCATTATCTATAGTAAGTTTGGACGTGGATTGATCACAATGTTTTCCACTAAATAATCCATGAGTTGTACATTCACATGTGAAATTGTAATCTTGCCATATTAATTTACCTAATGTGGTTGAACATACTGGATCTGTAGGTATTTTTAGGGGATTAGTAGGAGATATTTCAAACCAATATCCATCCTGCCAGGAGGCACTAGCTGGTAATATTTCATTACCTTCTTTAGAATATAAAGGATAAGGTAAAAATATACAACACTGATATAGTTTCATACCTTCCCACACTTTACAGGCTTGATGATGATTGTCATCCTGATGATGTCCATATGTTGATAAAATTAATAATGGATTATTATCTAATGCATCATCATCGCTTTCAGCCTGATCAATATACCATTCTAATGACGATATATTTTTTTGTCTTGTTATACCATAGTGAAATAACTTTCTTTTTCTTTGTATCGCCTCACCTCCTATAATTATTGTACATATAAATAAGTAAATTATTATAAGAAAATAAATAATAGTAATCATTTTTATTTATTTCCTTTCATTGTCATATAATGTTCACGTGGTGAATCATAAATAGAATTCTCATTCATATATATAGTGGCTGAAGGCAGAGGATGAAAAGAAGGTGAAGAAGAAAAAGAAGAAGAAAAAGAAGAAGGAGGAGGAGGAGGAGGGAGAGGAGGATAGGGGGGAAGATTAGGGGGTAAAGGAGGATAGGGGGGAAGATTAGGGGGTAATGAAAAGGATGACATTATTAATGGGGTGGATTCTGGTTGTGTATTACTACTAGTTGTTAAAGTCATAGTGTTAACTGGAGTTGTAGTTGTAGTAGTAGTAGTAGCATTACAATAGTGTTTATAACAATAATGAATTAAACATATAGTTAAAATTATATATATAATTAATATGGATATAAGGCATATACATAAAATAATAAAATATTGATTTATTATTGACAAATAATACACATCGATTAAATGCATGTGTGTATTGGGATTATTATTGTTCTCAATGATTTTTTTCAGGAAATTAGTAGATTGATGTGTATTTATTAGTATCTTATTTAGATGTGAAAATACCGTATTATAATTATAAAATAATCTTAATCCATCAGATGATGTTTCTGAAAAATTTGAAAAGGCATAGCATGCCCTATTCAATTCTAATAAACTAACACCCGGATATAATATATGTTGTTGATATAAGCGATGACTAATATTACCTCCACATAATATGTTTAATTTTAAGATATTATTAATAGAATAAATCCAAATTCCAGGTACAATAGGTATAAATATAGGATTGAATTTTTGTGTTAATTTATAATTACATAATTCTAAAATAGCCTCATCAGATTGATTAAAAGCAGCACTAATACAATTGTGAGATTTGTGTGAATTTAAATTAAAATATGAAAAACTAATGATGACTAAGGTACTATTAATAACATCAAAGTTATCCTTTGACATTACCATATACCAATATTCACTTTCAATTTGTAATACCATTAAGTACTTGTTATCTTCAACTTCTAAAGATGCACTCCATTTTTCGTTAACATTTGTATAAACTGGTATTACTGAATACAAAAATCCATGATTAGGTGGATTATTGGTGGTAACTATGGGAAAATAAACTACTAATATAAACCTGTTATCAGTATAATATACTGACACCCGGCAGAGTTTATTGTGTTTAATGAGTTTATGTTTAATTGACATTAAATCATCAATTGATGAATCATTAAAGATCAATTTTTTTCGATTTTGAATCTGAATTAAGTCCTTTTCAAATGGTAAACGATTGAAAATATATCTTGAGAGTATTCCTGTAGAATACATTAAATCTAATTCTACTTCTGTGTGTTCAATGTCTGATATAATTGTATTTATGGTACTATGTATAAAACTGATATATACACACAATTCTCTACGATTTAATTCTGTTTTGTTAATTGAATTTAACATTTCAATTGTTTCCTTGACAAAAAATAATTTGTTCAGAAATAATTTCTTTATGTGGATATTTCCATACAAAATGATCATTGGATATTATTGTATCAGATTTATATTTTAAATTTAAATTTATATTTTTTTATTTAAATTTAAATTTATATTTATTTATATGATTTAAATTTATATTTTTTTATAAGTTCTTGTTGTCGATTAATAATTCGAATAAGTTTATAAATTCCATTAAATGTTTCAAAAGGACATTTTTGCTTACAACTATTCAAAAGAGTTAAAAATTGATTGAAAATGTTTTCATAAATTGTAAAATTGAAGCTATAGAACAATCTTTCCTGTGAATCTACTAACAATGTTTTATACTGGCGGGCAAAAACAACACCAGGTTTGATAATAACTTCAAGTTCATTACTATCCACACTCCCTGATGCTATTAAAATTATTATGAATGTTAACATTTTTTTAAACATAATTTTAAGGTTTTTTTTACATAAAAAAATGGATATGAATTTTAACTGGCATAAAAAACCATCAAATGTTTTTGTAGCCTCTCCACCTAGTTCACAATTCGTATTTCAGTATAAAGACGAAGATGATGTCCATAAAAAAACATGTACACTTTCAATTAAAGAAATACTCAACACTCCTGGAGGGGATGTAATTATAACTTGGGCCAATCGTAAATACATTAGTGACCTATTCAAACTAAAATTAAATTCATTAACTTCTTTGGAATCAACTTTTACGGAGCACAAACAAAAGGAAGAAGATACACGTATTGTGGGATGTCTTCCAGTGGTTCTTCTAGATATATCTACAACAGAAAATAATCTTATTCTAGATCCCCGTAGATTAACTAATTGGTTTATTCAAATCATAAGTCGAGTGATCCCCATTGAAACTATCCTTCCACCAGAATTAGTCAGGGAAGTTAACATGACGTTTTATATACGTGATACTAACATTTTTCTTCCTAGACATGGTGTGATGACTAACATTCCAGATCTTATATTTTCCGCTCTCAATACACTGGAAACTGAAAATATATGGGAATTAGGCGATAATGGAGAAAAATTAAGCTATGAATTGCTATCAATATCATGTATATTTAAACTCTTGATTCCCAAATTACAAAGTATATTTATTTCTTCACACAGAAAAAGAAATATTTCTGGTAAGATAAAAAGTGGAAAATTCAAAATGTCTCCTGAATTCCAAAAAATACTTCATGAAAATAATTTATTAAATAAAATTGAAAAGTGGTCAGAAAATTCTCTTAAATTTATATCTGACAAACTTCGTGAATATTCCGTATTTTTTCTAAATAAACTGGGCGATGTAAATGATACAAATATATGGGCAGTTAAAGAATTTATAAATGTTGCTCAAAAATCTGAAACTATCCCAATCTATTTTAATGAAAATATTACTTTCCGCATTATGATTCATGCCATTGGTGAAATATTTCATTCTCTCTTTACAGATATATTGCCAAACGAGTCAATGGAATGAGCAATTCATGGCGCACTATATCACATGGTTTATCTCCATGATTTAAAACTATTGGATACTTTTAAAAAATATTTATATATTCCTATTTTATATCGCCTAATATATTCTTGCTATAAAATTAATTCACCATTCATAAAACCATCACTTGCATATTTATCTGAGAACCATAGTGATATATATCACAGTCTATTAGAATATCAAAATAAAAATCCTTTATGGCAAGGAAATGAGAACACTGACCTGATCGCGTGGATGGAGATCAACTGTGAATCAAGTGTGGATCGGCTCTGTCTCATTGCCTCACAGAGCGAGAAATATCTGAATGATGAAAAGTTTATGGATGCTTTATATTGGACAGTTTATGACACACGAGGACAAGCTTTAGACTATTATATAATTTTCCTCCTAATTGTATATAAAAATAGCTTATCCCTTAGAAATATAAAGTTAGGCAATACCATGAGCAAAGAAAATAAAACACTAAACTGTAAAAATCTAGTATCTCCTTTTTTCCGTATATTTGTATGTTTTTATGATTATATACAAAATATTCCACCTCATCTCATTACGGTGGATATATTTAATAGTTCCGAATTTGGAGAATTACCACAGTACCGTCACATTATCATTACAGCATTAAGCGACTTTTTTAAGGGAAACGAAGATATATTTTCGTCACTATTAAAAGATTAAAACACAAATTTAAAAAATAATTCACAAGCACAAAAATATTGGGATGACATTAACAACCCATACCCACAGTTTCACTGTAAAAAAACAAACACTCTGGTATAATATATAAAAAAAAAAATCTGTTATGGTAAGGAAATGAGAACACTGACCTGGTCGCGTGTGGAGAGCAACTGTGAAGAATGTGTGGAGGGGCTCTGTCTTGTATATAGCCTGACAGGAAACTGTTATCATCTCATTGAATCCCATTTTCTATTTGAGTCCTCCTCTCTCTCTCTCTCTCTCTCATTCACTCTCTTTCTCATTCACTCTCTCTCTCTCTCTAAAATCTTAAAGCTGCTTGGTGACCAAGTTGACCTTGTGGATGCGTTCATGGCCCGACTCGATGACGAGGCCGAGGACACAGTGGAGAGTCTACCATTACCTCCTGCCACATCTGCCCAAGGCATGGGTACCACCTTGAGTGAACTACAAAAGGCTGACCCTAGTCTTGTAGAATGTCATATGTCATATGACTTAGCTCTCTCTAAAGAGGAAATTGAGGATGCAGCCACTGGTTATTACTACAATGATCAGATTTTGAGCTTCAGGATGGCCATAATGAGGTGGAATGTAAGCTGTTAGCTAAAAATATTAATGACCTAGTTCCATTTGATAGAATTAAATTTAATATCAATGTGGAAAGTGATTAGTAATAAGAAGGAAAAGAGGACGAGGATAAGGAGGGAAAGGATGAGAAGTCAGGATTGTGTTGGGACCTTCAGTGAGTGGTCCACACTTGATTAGTGTAAAACAGCTAATAATGATGTAATGATATAAATTGTCGTTTCCCCAAATCTCAAAGTGCTGAATCTGTATTTTTTATATATATATATATATATATATATATATATATATATATATATATATATATATATATATATATATATATATATATATATATATAATAAGAAACCAAGACTATTTTTTTTCTAAATATGAGCTTCAAAAAGGGAGGAAGATATGATGGATTTTTTCTAGTTAATAATTTAATAAAGTCTCAAGCAATTACAGCCCCTTCTATTCTACAATTTGCTGCTGCCAATTATGGTTTAGATGATTGTCTAGGTACTCGACTGCTTTTAGAAAAAAGACAAGGATTTGGTGGAAACAAATGTATAGAAAAATTTAATCTAGGAAAATATATATACCAGTCTTATCAAGAGGTCAATGAATTGGTAATTAAATTCGGCATTGGTTTAAACTATTATTTTAACTTTAATAATAATAATAATGATAATAGGGTAAATCAACAACAATCGATTGCCATATATGCTGAAACCCAGAAAGAATGGCTTATTGCAGCTCTTGGATGCCTTAGACAACGGGCAATTGTCGTCAGTCTTCCAACAAACTTGCCCCCCAAAACAATTATCAATTCTCTTTTGGAAACAGAAATTCGAATTATTTTTACCTCTTGTGGACCATTATTAGCTAAACTCCAAAAGGAAATTTTACCTACTTGTCCTCAAATAGATTATGTCATTATCTTAGATGATCATATCAATAAAATAGGACCAACAGTTTCACCATATAAAACGAGTGACAATTTTAACATAATTTCATATTATAGTTTAATATTTGCCGGCAAAGAAATTGAGGATATATGTAAGGATAACATTAAATATATTGATGAGAGTGATGTGGCATTTATCATGTATACCTGTGGTTAAACTGAAATGGATTACTCATGTTTGGGATAAATATATTTTACGGAAAATATGTGAGCATTTTTTTGGTAATCGATTGATGACAGTTATCATTGGAGGTGATTTAATTACAAAAGAGTCATACCAAAAGCTTCGAACGCTATTCAATTGTTCAGTAATAATAGGGTAGGGTACCACAGAAACTACGGCTTGTATTACTAGCAGCAACAAAAGTGATGATGTATTACATTGTGGTGATCCTAATTATAGAGTAAAACTATCATTAATTGATTGGATTGAAGGAGATTTTAAAGCGACAGATAAGCCGCATCCTAGAGGGGAAGTTGTAGTGAGTGGTCCTATGGTGGCCCGAGAATATTCAAGGATTACTGGAAAAGGAGATGATGGTGGAGACTTTTTCTTATCCAAAAGAGGTATTTGGAGTTTTAAAACTGGTGATATTGGGGAGATTAATTGTGAATCAGGAATGTTACGCATAATTGATCGTAAAATAAATTTCCAGAGATTAAAGAATGGCGAATATGTAAGTTTAGGTGAGATCCTAAAGACTCACCCTCTAATTGATAATGTATGTGTTTATGTTTATCCAAATTCTAATATAATCTAAGCTTTAGTTGTGCCATCGCCTCCTATGATTATAAAGATGAGTACCCATTTAAATATTCATTCGTCAGATGTAAGGGTACTTTGTCGACATTCCTGTATAATTAAAACCATTTTAAATGAGATTAGGGCTTATGGTAGGAAATATGGAATTTGTCATTTACCTTCAGCAGTATATCTCTGTCAATTTCCGTGGACTCCAGAATCTGGTTTGGTTTCCTTAACTTACAAAATTAGGCGGCATGTCATTTTCAAATATTATGAGGAAAAATTGAAAGCCATGTATGTGGCCCTTTTAAAATAAAAAACATAAGAGGGAATTTTAATGATTGATTATCCTCCTCCTCGTAATCTTAATACCAAGTGGAGGGTTGAATCCTTTTGAATATTATAATCACTTATAGTGTGTTGATCATCTAACTGTTTCCCGGAAAATATCAACCTCTGTTGATCTGGTGGTATACCTTCTTTATCTTGAATTTTGTTTTTTACACTCTGAATAGATTCATTAGACTCCACATCTACTGTTATTGATTTTCCAGATAAAGTTTTTACAAATATTTGCATTTTGGTAATTTGTTTATTTTTATATATATTTTTTTTAATAATAACATATAATTTTATAATAATAAAAAATATGAATGTTGAACATAACTCTTATGATTATAAAGGATATCTCAATAAATTAGAAGAGTTAAAAATGTACCAATTAAAGTTAACTTATTACTTATTTGATCAAACTAGAATATTATGTTATAATATTACTATTGAACTGGAAAACATGATTGAATATACAAAAAAAATACAAATTATAACAAGTAATATTTATGAACATAATCAATTTAGAATTCTTATGTATCTAATTAAACATAATAGGATTCCTGTTCAACTTGCATCGAGTGATGAAGAAGTATTTTCACATATTAAAAATAAAAATAAAAATACTTCTATAATTATGACGGAAAAATCTTATCATCATCTTATAGTTATGAAACATATTATTTTAAAATTATTTAAATTCCAAAAAGATCTATTTTATTATATATATGTTTTGTATTCCAAATTATGATTTATTATAAGTGGTATGGAAAATTATACGAAAATATTAAATTTTTGTATTCTAAATAATTAATGTTGTTATCCCATCTTCTACTTTTTAATATATTTTTCAATCCTTTTTTAGTATTTTTTTTATTTTTGGGTATAAAATAAATACTTTTTAGAGGGCTTCTGCTTTGGTTTGTTTTACTCACTATTATTTAAAATTTGATCTCTTTTGTTCTTTTTTGGTTGATTTGACCTTAAACTCGAATTTTTTGGACTATTATTCCTACTGCTACTACCACTACTACTACTACTAGTACTAGTACTAGTACTATTTTGACGTATTTTTTTCATATTTATATTTCCACGATTTTTATTGCCTGTTATACTACTTTTTTTTCTTCTACTTTTATTTCTATTTATATTTTTACTTCTACTTCCACTTGTACTTCTACTTCTACTTTTACTTCTTTTACTTTTAATTCTTCTCCTACTTCTACTTTTATTTTTACTACTTTTACTTTTACTTCTACTACTTTTACTTTTACTTCTACTTTTACTTCTACTTTTACTTGTACTTCTACTTCTACTTTTTTTGTTCAAAATTTTATTGTTTTTCGCCAACATTATTTCTCTATTTTTTGTATAGAAATATTTATAATTAGTTAAAATATTCTTTAATATATCTGAAGGATTATCTTTGATTAAT
The DNA here is from genome assembly GCF_040958095.1 of Procambarus clarkii. Taxonomy (NCBI): domain Eukaryota; kingdom Metazoa; phylum Arthropoda; class Malacostraca; order Decapoda; family Cambaridae; genus Procambarus; species Procambarus clarkii. The sequence goes on along the minus strand of NC_091181.1, from coordinate 16,687,944 downwards.
TTATAGGGAAAAGATCTTATTAGGTTATTATTATTTTTATATTTATTAGGTAAGTAAGCTACCATTGCCGTTATTTTATTAGATACAATATCTGTTTTTTTATGTAAAGATATCACAAGTTCATAATGTAAATGAGTAAGATCTTTAGTTTCTATAATATGTATATTATTTGTATTTTTATGGTAAGGTTCAATGACTCTGTTAATTAATTTACTGATATGCATAGGACTGTAAAAAGGTGTGTATATGTCAAGTATTCCAGATTCAATTATTGGTTGGTCCTCATTATAAAAACAATTATTTATAAGATGATGTATAATACTGTTCTTTATTATATTAATGTCTTGTGTTTTTTGCATGAGAAGAGTATGCCATAAATTTGTAAGAAGAGAAAAGTAAATTAATTTCGAATCAAAACGTTGTAGTAATTTGTAAGATTGAGGCGCCTTTTGTTTTAATATTTTAATAAACATTTCTGGATCATATTTAATTGTATGATAACTAATTAAATTTGAGGCTGGTTTAGTAGTTAAACCAGCGATATAATATATTTGTTGGATGAAAATTTCAGAATTGTGCTCACTCCAAAATTGAACTTGATGATTACTAATACTAACCTCATCTATATTTTTTGTTATTGAGTACATTATATAAATTAATCGATTGAGAGCTAACCTACAAGATGATTCCGATAAACCTGGATATAAATCATCAATATAAGTATTATTTTGGTTGAATGTCAACCTTAATAAACTATTTTCTGAAGAATTATTATTAATTTGGTATATATATTTCAGTGATGTAGTCATTATGCTTATTATTTTTTATTACAATAAAAAAAGCACCCCATAATCAAAATAATATGTAAACTAATTTTCCAATATCTACTACCTCTACTTATATCCCAACAATTATAGGTGGATGTGATGAAATTGATTAAATGAAAACGGGATTTACATAATAGATATTTTGCATGTATATGGATTAAAGTTTAACTTGTTTAAATTGTTATAAAAAACTTGTTCTCCCTTAACTTCATTACTTTCATTTTGAGACTCCTTCCAATGATCTGGTGGTATATATGCCAGATAATATTGAACTTCATACATATGAGTATCAGTTTTTATAATATCATTAAATTTTTGTAATAGGGAAAAATGAAGTTCTATCGCTTCTTCCTTAGACATTTTACTAACATTACAATTTAAGTGTTTCTTATTTCTTACTTCATCTAAATATTTGGCAAAATTTTCTGGTGTATATATTGGAGATTTTTCAACACAAAAACCTACTTTATAAATATTTTTACATGTTGCTTTCATTATTTTACTTAATTTTCCAATTTCATCAATAAGATTATTTCTAAGAGCATTTTGCCACTCATTATCTTTTTGTACAGTTAAAAATGTCCATAAATTAGTTAGTAATTTTATATAAATGAATATATTTTTATTTTCACTGTTTCTAGAAGCTGATTTATTAATTTTTTCAGTGTATTGTGCACAATAATTTGAAAGAATACCATTATCTGAAACATGAGCTGGATTTATCTTCCATTTAAGATTTCTACCGATTCCTCCCAGGCCAACAATGTCATATATTTTTCGGATAATGAGCAAATCTCCACAAAACGACGTGGGAAAATGATAGGAGCCATCAGCTTGATAACATGAACCACGGGATCTGGGTTCATAATTGGTATTTATAATTATATACATTGATAATGTAATATACTGGTGAATTAACAATCTTAATGGTAAAGTTTTACAATTTACAAATGTGAAGAATTTCTTGTTAAATGTAATGTGATTTATATTTTCAGATACTATTACCTTATATTTACACTCTTTTACCACATCATTCATCGTGATAGAATATTTAAATGGAAATAATATACGTTTGTTATATCCAATATCCGAAGATGATCTCCTTCTAGTGTCTGGGCCTGGTGAGGTTCCCCGTGTTCGTTGACGGGTGTTGGTTCGGTTTGACTTTGATTTATGGGGAGTTGTTCGATTTAGCTTTGATTTTTTTGTCTTTGGAGTAGAAGTTGAAGTTGAGGGGTTATTCAATTCATCCAGTTCCACTGAAGTATCCGAATCATCATCATCCTGTGTTGTGCTGGTTCGATTTAGCTTGATTTTTTTGTCTTTGGAGTAGAAGTTGAAGTTGAGGGGTTATTCAATTCTTCCAGTTCCACTGAAGTATCCGAATCATCATCATCCTGTGTCGTGCTGGTTCGATTTAGCTTTGATTTTTTTGTCTTTGGAGTAGAAGTTGAAGTATTCAATTCTTCCTGTTCCATTGAAGTATCCGAATCATTTTCCTCCATCTCTTCTGTATCACTTAAAACTGGATTTTGATTTGACATAATTGTATCTATTTTTTTTATAATATACTAAAATTTTATTTGATAATGTACTTGGTTCAAGCCAAAAAAAAAAAAAAAAATCGCCTATGTTATACAGATACATTTTTAGGAGGAAGAAAGGGAATGGGGTGGGGTACTTCAAATAGTATTGGCAGCTGGAAGTCAGTCTCCTAAGGTATCAAACAAATATATGTACAAATAATAAAAACAAAATAATGTTATTAAAATTATAAGAATAAGAAATATGGTATACTGAAATATATTTAATTTAGATTTTTTGTTTTCTTTTTCAATATGATGAAAACGGTTCAGGATATAATGATTTTGGTTTGAAGTGAAAGTTTTGGGTGATGAATAGTCACCATTTCGATGCCAATATATTTCAAGAGGAAATGTATTTGACATTCCCCAATTAGGTTCTAAGAGGGACTCATGTACAATATTTGATATTGTTAATATAAATCCATTTTTCTTGCCATATTGAATAAATGCTAATGTTAAGGCCGCTACAAAAGCAGATTCCTTTTGAGTAAAAGATTGAATATATTTATGTTTTTTCTTAAAAATAGAAAGAAAATGTATTTTAGGAACCAAGTGTAACTTTTTAATATCAAAGTCAATTAAATTATTAATTAAAGGTTGGCCTTCATCATCAACTAATTCATAAGGTATTTCATCAAGTTCATTCATTTTTTTTTTTTCTCTAGTTATAGTATATATATATATATATATATATATATATATATGCATGTTTTTATTACATTGCAACTATGGAATTTGTAAAAAAAAAAGAACTTTATAAACTTTTGGAACCAGGAACTGATATTACAGCTTTTCTCTGGAAAATGATCCAACATACTTCAATTCAGAATCAATTAGATTCAACACATGATATGTACAAATTAACTACTACTACTATTACTACTACTACTACCACCACCACAAACACTACCACTACTAATAGTACTCCTACTACTACTATAATGCCATATTTTACCTATCCTATTAATCAAACATCATCCAATTCGGTATATTCAGGATTAATAGATGATTGTAAAAATATTAGTGATAGTTTATACTTTGTACAACATAAATTGCTTGAATGTCCTCTTATCCCAAATATTTTCGATCCCATTTTCAAACGTGATATTGTTCTTTATGAAAATAAATCACTAATAGGCATAAACAACCTCATTGACTTGCGAATGGCACGAGTATGGTGTGAATACCTAATGACATAAAATCAAACGATATGGAACCTGTCATAATCATCCGATCTTCAACAATTGTCCCGGGTGGTTAATTGATGCTGTTCATCTACAGATTGCCAACCCCCAATATCTCTCTAATATATTCTACAGATATTAGAGGGGTTAATAAACATCTTGGTCAACTATGTAGTTTAATAAATTTACATCATATATTTAGACGCTTTGAAAACATTAATATAAATTATTCTGCATTACTTCTCCAATTAACGGTGTTATCTAATGCCTCTATTAATTCCATAAATCGCAGAGGAAATAAATTTCCCGCCAATATTATTTCTGCGACAAGTTTTGAGGATGTTAAACGTCAAATTATGGCCACTGAACGTTCAGATTTACTTCGAGATGATATGAGTTCCTTTGTATCACGTCTTACAACTAATCTCCCACCGCCAGTAGGAACTAATTTCTTTAATTTGATTCTAAAAAAAACCTAAATCATCAGTTTAATATACAATCCCCCTACCATGTACCAATCATGTTTATATATTTTTTGTAATTGTATCAAATGTTTTTTGTATTCTTTATATGTTGAATCTAATAATTTCTTTTCTTTTTTCGTATATGTTCCATTCTGAAATTCTTCAAGACCTTTTTTAATACTATATTTAGTCTTATGAGCTGTTTTGTGAAGAGCATGAGGAAAGGCCTCACCCATTTGGGATCGTTCTATAAATAAATGTTGACCACAATTCTTACTGGGAATTAGATAATAGGGGCAAGTGGATATCTGACAAGCATTTGTTAAGATTTTAACATCATATCTGAATATATATATATCATGGAATGATGTTTTCTCACTATTAAACAATCCCATCTGATGGACTTTATCCATTATTTCCTTAGGTGTCATTGGATTCAATATTTCTTGGTGAATTTTCATGTATGACATCACCCAATTTTTTTCCACTTTTTTTTATAAATATCTCTGAGATTCCATTTCTCTATGACTTCTCTAATCATCTCATTTCTAATATTAAAGCGACATTTATCATAGTCCTCAATTTGCTCAAATTTTTTTAGTCTTTCACGAGAGCTTGGAAACTTCAAAGCATGATACAAACATTTAAAAAAAAATGTCATTAAACAACTCATTCAATACTAATTCGATTTCATACTCTTCAAATTCCTTCATCATCTCTATGACAAATATCCTCAAAGTTTTTAAAGACAAATCTCCTGCATGAGACCATGAATAAAGGGCTGCAATTTTCTCACCATTTATTTGTATTTCCTTTAAAGGAAAAATATTGGCTGGACAAAGTTTGGTCACATCTAAATGTTTTAAAGCTTTTCGAACTTCATGTAATGTATAATAATTTTCTATATTATATTCAGATTCTTCAACATTATGTTCCAAACATTTCTTGCTTCTCTTTCTTATATTTATCAGAGGTGATAAAAAAATGTGAGTAAGGATACTCAAATTTGCCTTTACAAACACATCTGCCCACATATTCTAAAATGATTATTTTCATGATTCTCTTTATTAAAGTCTTCATGTACTGAGGGGACTCTGGGTTATTATCTCTCATCATCATATACATTATGAACATGGGTTTAATTAGCGTTTCACACTTAAGAGATATTCCATCAAATTTTAAAATACTCTCTGTCATTAATGCTTGATTTATATTATTTTCACTTTTCAAAATCTCCCAATATTTTTTCAGTTTCTATCGTTTCATGTATCCATTAACAACAGTAGCTTGAATACTATTAATTATTCTACAAACGTACTTGGGTCGGCTTTTAATTGGATACTTCTCAAAGAGTTTTATCAACAAGACAGCTAATGATCCTAGATGAGCATTGTGATCCTTAATAATCGGATTCCTCAAAACTGCAAAAGTCATCATTTTAGCAAAAAGGTTAGTTTCCATCAGTGATCCCATAACATGAGCCTCCTCAGGTGTGAAAATTGGTATAATAGCATTAAAGCGAGTTTCTTGTTTACCATTAATAATTTCAATTTCATTGTATTTATGACCAACTTCCCCATATATGTTAACAAAATCCACAAGGGCTGTCACTCCAATTAAATCAAAGGGGGCTTCAACAATTTGAATAATATTATATGACCAAATATTTAAGACTGTACAGTTTAAGTTACGAAAAAGTACAGGAATGCCTGTTATGTTCCAAACAGTCGATAACTGGAATTTATTGACTGAATTTAACAGTGTTAGAAATTTTGGTTCTTGTAAATCACTGACTGTTGAAGTGAGAGAAATCCTACAACAATTTTCCGGTAAAACTTGTAATGCAAGAATATGGTGTTTTACTTTTTCAAATATTTTCACAAAATCATCTATATCCTTTTTAAAGTCATTGTCAGTGTATCCTTTTAGTTGATAGGCCTTCTTTGAATAGTAGTGACTTGATACTGTTATTGAGTTCAAAACTACACCAGCTAATTCCATTTCTTTAAGATATTGTCCTTCCTCAATAAGTTTCTTTATTCCATTGATTTTTTCCCTGAGATTAGTTTCAATATTGATGTAAACTCCCTTAAAACGCCCAGTAAAATTACCTCTTACATCTTTTATGTTCATAATCCTTAGAAATAGTTCATCACAAATTTTCTTTTCTATGTTAATAATCTCTCTCTCTCTCAAAAAAAATTCTCTTTGTCTTTGTTATAAATTTGAATTATTCTCCGATTCCATTGTGTAATCAGTTGATCCATTATTTTTACATTTAAATCTTGAAATTGTAAATGAAGAATATATTCAGTTTTGCTATTTGTAAACATGTATATTTTTTCACCATTATATTGTTTAAGATAAACATACTCATCAAGATAAAATTCACTTTCTAATGTTCCACCAGGCAATAAAGAGCCTTCTACAGATAAACGTATTTTTACAGAACTGCAATGACTACTTATATTCTTCATTACATCTTCCATATCATCCATTTCAAGTACTTGAAATAAATTTGGTATTGTATTTCCAGTATTAAGTTGTGCTTGTAAAAATAAACTCTGTTTAACTGGATATTCTTTTCCAATTCCTAACACAAAAAATTCACACTTTTTTCCAACAGGACATTTCATTTTTTCAAGTTGAGTTTCAGCCTTATCTGTTGATACACTATGGAAGCCATCAGTAATAAAAAACACTTTAATATCTTTTGATTGACAACTTTCAATTTCCTCTTGAATTTTCTTTAATGCTCCGATTAAATCAGTAGAACTATTTCTAAAATCACTTTTTTGAATCTGTGGGCTACATCCCTTTTTGCTCAATAACATCACTAAAGGTATACCTAACAGTTTCATTTCCACACTTCTCTAAAATAGGAGCCATATACTTATTCCATTGGTTCATTAATGCTGACCAATAAACACTCATTGAAGTTGAAGTATCAATCATCAGTATATTATATGATAATTGGGTAAAAAGGTCAGGGAGAGTAGAAGGTAAATGTAGAATAACATCCATCCTTCCTTCAGCCTGTAAAAAAAAAATTTCAATGTATTTTCATAAATATTATTAAAATTTTCGGCTACCTAACCTAAATTAACCCATAAAGACTACTAGGTACGACATATAATAATGAAAGAGAATGATAACTAATACTTACAATTTGTGAGGAAAGAAGATGATAAGCTTCAACCTTTACATTTATGGGAATAGATATTTCAATTCCATCCATTTTTCTGGTGAAAAAGTTGGTGGTAATGAGCTGAGAAGATAACTTAATGAATGTTATCATGCGTTATCATTGGTATCCATACGCTTCAGTATGACAGTCAGAGCATCCTCAACTGATTGTCATTCAGGAGGTATCCCACATTATAAGTCAGAGCATCCTCAACTGATTGTCATTCAGGAGGTATCCCACATTATAGTCAGAGCATCCTCATGATCGTCCTTCAGAAGGTATGGCTCCACAAGCAATTCTCTTTTCCACCAATAGACGAAATGTTCTAACGTTACGAGCCTGGAAAATTCCAATGTTTTAAAGTTTAATACTTTTCCCTATTTCACTGTTAAACTGGAGGTAACGAGGGCTTATCTTGGCCCCAGCCTCTTTGTTCTCCATGTGAATTAGCACAAATGAACAGCCTAAGAGTTACATTCACTAATATATATACTGTCAAAATGATATGACGTCATTTCCTCTTAAAAGATCATTATGATATTATATTAAAAAGTAACATCTTTTACCACTCTTTTCCAGTACTGATTTAATGCGACGTCCAGACAAGGTGCCTGGGAGTTACTACCATAGTGTTCGACTGTAGTCATATTTATTTTCCTGATACCCAAATTTTTGGTTGGTGTCGAGAGACTGTTAAGATCGATGTTGAAGGATATGTTGTTGGCTGAAGTAATAAACAGAGAAAATAAATTTCCCCATAATCCTTCTCCTTATTCAAATGGTGGATTCTCTACTGTCTGCTCCCATCTGTTGACATCATAGTATTTTGGGGTTACCAGGAGTAGGGGGAGAGGTTCAACAATCTCATCTCATCCTGACATTTGGCATAGGTACATGACTACTTTCCTTCATTTTGTTCTATTATTTAGATTTTTTGTATCATAACCTTTATAGAAATTTGAATTGGATTCAAGTTTATTAAAAAATAATATGATAATTTTACCATCATTAAAAAAAAAAAGAGAGAGGAGGATAATTGATATTTTTGAAGGAAGGAAAGAAGAGAACGAACTGTAGTAGTATATAATGGTCTATTGGGATTATATGAAAATGGTGGTTCCTTCTCCAGTTTCTCCTTTTTTTTCCTCCACCTCTTCTACCATATCCATATCTTCAGACCCCTCTACCTTAATGTTCAATTTTATATTTTTAAATATAATGTTCCTTGTCTCAATTTTAAATTCCACTTCATTGTTACCTTCTTGAAGTTCAAGTTTCATTACCACAAATGGCGGTAATGAATCTTCTTCCATTGGGAAATCATATTTTGAAAATCCCTGTATAAATAAATCTTGACTGGCTGCATGGGTACATGATATCCAGAGTCTATTCATGTAAATTGGTTTGGATTCATTTTGTGATCTTACTCGTATTGATTCTATATGATTATTTAACTGGACATCTCGTATTTCACTCAAATCAGTAACGTCAACACTATCTGAAATATTCCATGGAAATATTAAAACAATTGGGTTTTTGGAATAATATCCTTTATCATATACACAATTTTGCAATATTTTATTTATGTGAAAAGATTCACTATTATGCCAATATTTGTAAGCATTATTATAATTAATAAAAAAGGTATAAAAAGGTTTTACTATGGTATTTTCAATTTCAAATTTATTCTTAAGATTATATGATAATGGTAATGTAGGAACAATGAAAAAACCTGATTTTATTCTTATATCTTCCTCAATAAAAGGGAAGAATAGTGATTCTAAAATTGATTTCCTGTTGTATTGTTTCCCTGTTTGAGTCATAGAGAATTGTACCAGTTCCTGAGGCAAAGAATTTTCTATTTGACTAATTTAAGAAGATTGTAATAGGCCTTGAGGAATTTCTTTGCCTCCTCCTTCACTTCCTCTTCCATCTGCATCTGTTTCTTTGCCGCCACCTCCTCCTCCTTCACTTCCTCTTCCATCTGCATCTGTTCCTCCTCCTCCTCCTCCTTCACTTCCTCTTCCATCTGCATCTGCATCTGTTCCTTTGCCACCACCTCCTCCTCCTCCTCCTCCTTCACTTTCTCTACCACCTGCATCTGTTCCTTTGTCGCCACCTCCTCCTCCTTCACTTCCTCTTCCATCTGCATCTGTTCCTTCACCTCCTCCTCCTCCTCCTTCACTTCCTCTTCCATCTGCATCTGTTCTTTCACCTCCTCCTCCTCCTCCTTCACTTCCTCTACCACCTGCATCTGTTCTTTCACCTCCTCCTTCACTGCCACTTACACTTCCACCTGCTGCATTTATTCCTTTGTTTCTTCCTCTTTCTCCTCTTTTACAGAAATAAATAATTATTATAACTGTTATAAAGAATAATATTATTATTAAAAATACAGTCATTGCTTATTGTTTTTTATTTAGGATAATTCAAAACAAAACAAAAAAACTTTTTTCAAAATACTCCACCTCATATCTAAATTAAAGAAATAAAATTGTTCTGCGCAGCTGAGTTGACAGCACATTGGATCGAAATCCCGGGTGCCCGCGAGAAACATTAGGTAGAGTTTCTTTCACCCTGATGCCCCTGATTCCTAGTAGTAATTAGGTACCTAGGAGTTAATCAGCTGTCACTGGCGGCTTGGTCTAACTAGGATCCGGTCACGGGAACACTAAATAGCCCAAAATCATCTCAATATAACCTCAAGATATTCCCGTTACCAGGGTCATGTACAAATTATCATTAAAACATTAATATTGTTTTTAGAGAAATACAAAAAATGGAAAAGCAGCAGCAACAACAGTGTCTTTTCAATTATAAACTGTTTTTTGATAATAAAAGAAACGTAAAATTTCCAGCCATTTTATGTTTACCAACATTAATATTATATACGTTTTCAATAATCTTAGATTATTACATTCAAGCTCTAAACCCTTCTTATCAAACCAACTCATCAACTATTCAGTCCGCCAATAATATCTTAATTTCATCCTTTTTATATACACTTCAAACGGTCGTCAATATGGTGGTTTATGTAGATGATGAAGATGGTGATGATGACAGAGATAATAATGGTATCCAACTAAAAAGTCCCAAGGAACTTCATAATATTTTCTTATTCGAGGCCCAGTCTATTATTAACAGTAAAATTAAGAATAATAATAAATATAAAATTAAGCCTTCATTCTTTGCTTTAGAAACCTATATAACAAATGATATCAGTCGCTTAAAATATTTACAACAACTTTTTTAGACAAACTTTCGCATTAATGGAGTTTCAAATTTGGTAGATCTTCTGAATAAACTAGAAGCTGATGGGGCAGTACCTCTTGTTGAAGGCGAATTATCTTTCATTTCAACAGCCACATCTAAATTTCCACCCGGTTCATTGCATTATACGACAGCTACCACAAAAACATATCCTTTGCCTCAGCGTATGGGTAAAAAATTTTGGGGCCCATTTTATTGGCGAATATTCCACACACTGGCCAAATATAGCCAGAAAGATGATCGGTTTAGAAAAGATTCCAACATAGCATATGTTATAAATAGCTATCCTAGCCTGTTGCCCATTATTGTTCCATGTCCACAATGTCGACAACATTATTACATTAATATTCGTCCCAGTAAGCTGTCTGATAATTTATGTCAGTTGGAAAATTCAACTCCCAACGATATATATTCTCATATTCATAACAGTGTTACAGAGAATTTAATTCCCCTAAAATAATTGATACAATAGATCTTAGGTCAGCATTCATTAGGAGTATTTTGTCTAAACAAGATGTGGTTGGTGTCTCTGTTCTAACATACATTACATTAGTGTTAGCTTTTGTATAAAAAGATACAAAGGAAGAGGATTCTGAAGAGTCTTTTTTGCTGCTACTGTTGTCAGTAACCACAATAAATATATATGTTTTTTGAAGACTGGGCCGGTTAATTTCATTTTCAAATTGTTCGACTAGCCGCCTGATATTTAGAGGTGAACTATTATAATGAGGTACATTTAGTAACTCTTCGTCTTCATTGTATCCATTTTCATTACCATGCGTCACAAATAACAAGAAAGGAATTGGTACATATTGGTAGTTTGGGTGGAAGTATCTCTAACATCTCTAATAGATCATCATAAGTGCCATTATTCTCATTACTTTTTGATGGTAAATAGAGAAGCTGATAATTAAGACTTTTTAAAATAGTTTCAATATTCTTCATTATTGTCAGTTTTCTATGTTTAAATATACTATCAACAACAACACCAGCATAACAACCATCTGGAGGAGGTTGATATAGTGATGTAATCTGTCCTATGTCTATTTTGTTCTTCAACATGTTGAACTAAATTATAGTGAATGAAATGGTAAGCTATATATATATATATACATTAGGAAAAAAAAATAAGTTATATATTTTTGTTTATTATATTATGGTGGTTATAGTTATAATTTTATAATTCATATAGTTTATACAATTTTTTTAATATTCTATTTTAAATTTTCAAGGGAATTATGATGGTGATCAAAATGGAACAATGATATGAGATATATAGTACTTGAAATTTTTCTTCTTCTTCTTTTTCTTCTTTTCCATCATCATCTGTTCTATTACCACATTTTTTTTTTTTGGGGGGGGGGATGGATAAAGTTGGAGTTGGTGGTGGTTGTTGTGGTGGAGGTGGTGGTGGTGGTGGCAGTAATTTAAGTACCTAAGGAAATGATGGTGATGGTGAAGATGGAGGGGTGTTAAAAACAACTTTTTCTGATGAACATAATGGATCTTGGATAAGGTTAGCGGCTGTTTTTGCTGTGGATGTTGATGGAGATGGAGATATAAATGCTTGCGATGATTCTTCTACTGATAACTCTGAAGCCGAAATTTCTTTTCCTTTTCCTTCATCAGGTTCCATTACCACAACTTCGGGAATGGGTATATTTGGAATTGATGGTGGCAATGTTTTTTTTATAAAACTTAATCAAAATACTTTCGCATTTGTCCATTTTTTTATCTTCATGCCCTGCAATGATGCGGTATTTACTTTCTTCTCTTTGACTTTCTTTAAATACATGAAAAGTTTCATCCACTTTTTGGATAATTTCTTCCTTGGTTTTCAGTTTCCTATTACATGAATTGTATGTAATTAAATATTTTTCGTCTTCCTGTTCTTCATTAATAATCATTAAATTACGATATAGAGCATTAGGAGATTGTGATTTCTTTTTGCGTGATTGTTTCTTGTTAGTTAATTCAACCACTTCAGGTTGATTAGCAATTGCTGCTATGTCCATAACTGATGCTGAAGTTTTAGTTTGAGTGGGATTCTTCCTAACCATTGTAAGGTTTGGGAGTCAGAGAATAAATAATATCAGAAGGAAGGGTACTGTTCTTTATATAGGAACGCGATGTAATATTTTTTTCATAAATACTAACACTCTTTCACTATAATGACCTCTTACAAATGGTTAATGCCTATTAGGGGATATAAAAATACATCATTAAATATCGAAAAAGCTTTCATGGGTAAAAAAGTTTCCCAATTGGGACAAAAACAACAATCATATTATACAATAAAACCTTTAAAAATTTAATTAGAAACTTATGATGACATTGTATTAAATATTTGCAACATTAAATCTAAATCTACTAATTTTGAAAGCAACATGAAAGGAAAACAAAATATTGGAAATGAAAATATATCGTATAAGTATATACGAATATCTAAATTAACAAACCAACTGGTTAAGACAGATCTAAAATATTTCATAGCATTTAGTCAGTCAATCTGTCCTAGTTGTTACTTTGTAAATTGTGTAATTTGTATTGATCGAAATAAATTTAAACGTTACATAAGTAATTATAAAGTTTTAACTAGAAACTTAAATGATAGTTATCCTCGTTTTATAAAGTGCTCTCAATGTCATTTAATTTTCAAACCCCATGAAGAATTATTATCAAGTGTATTCCCAAATGCAAATTCAGTCCAGGGTCTTTCTAATGCTATTTTTCGTTATCTTAAAGTGAGAAACCGTATTTTTCGTCCAACAACAGGTGGATGGCAATGTAAAGCGTGCCAAACAAAATATGAACATTCATATGCTGAATTTAGAATTTACCTTAATCATATTTGGCAAGGAAATAGCTCATCAAAAGCAGATAATAATAACACTCATGATAAATTCCTCTTTAGAAACCCAAGAATATTATTTGAGCGACTTACAACCCAATCACAATTTGAATTAAGAAATGATCCTAATGAACTTAATTATAGTGTGCATATAAAGTTATCGAATGGAATTCACCGGTTAATTCCACCTTTAGCCTTCCTTATGAATCATCAACGATCATTGCCGTTTTACAAAAAACTTATTTCAGATCCTACTGTAAATATGAGTAAAGTTAAAACGAGTTATGGATCAGTGTTGAGTCGAATGAAAAGTGGTAAATTTTCTTCTACACGTCAACATGGACACAATAAACGATACATTGGTTCAGCCCGCGTCATTATTACCCCCTGTAATGAACTTGAACCAGATGAATGTATTCTTCCTATTAGTGTATGGAGACGACTAGATTGTCCACGTTATGTTCTTGCCCACCGTTATCCTACACTTGATGATAGAAATTTTACCTTGCATCGGGTGAAAGCTTTTTGGATCTATCCAGTCATGGCTATCCCCACTAGCATTGTGCATGGTAATCATGCCGACTTCGATGGTGATGCCATGCAAGTTATTCCAGTAAGTCATAATGTGGCTTCTGAAGCTGAAGCCGTTATTCTTTTCCATCCTCGTACAAATTTTGTCTTACCAGGTAGTCTACGTTTAGCTTTTGATCATGATGAAATTTTAATGTTATATTACCTATATGGTCTTAATAGAAATGAAATTCATGGAGCTCTGTATCGTTTAGCTATAACTGAATCTTCCTCGAGAGCATATGATATATTCATTCATCTTAGAAAGATTTGTCATAAAATAACTAAAATTCAAAAAGTTTTTTCGATATCTTATAATGATTTGCTACAGTTTATTCGTCAACCTACACCATCCTATGTTGATTTTGTTGAAAAAATATTTCCTAGTGTAAGTAATAATAATACTATAAAATGTATGATTCAGTCTGAATCATCTCGTTTTTCAATCGATCATTTATGGCAGATTGTCGGCAAAATAAATGAACGAGCTCATCAAAGTTTTCTTGAAGGAATGAACCGTCAAAGCTTTATTAAAATGGCCCAACTGTCACGTGATGCATCTAATAAAGACATAGCTCTATATGGATATGCTTATATAAAACTATTGTATTGTACTTGTTTACTTATTTGTGGTTATGACGGTAGAATTTATACACCACGTGGAATTCTCGCTGCTGACTGTCTGGAAGATATTTTATAATTTAGTTTAATTTTAGTGGAAGAAAAGAAAAGAAAAGAAGAACGAGAGAGAGAGAGAGTGAATGAGAGAGAGAGTGAATGAGAAAGAGAGAGAGAGTGAATGAGAGAGAGAGTGAATGAGAAAGAGAGAGAGAGTGAATGAGAAAGAGAGAGAGAGAAAGAGAGAGTGAATGAGAGAGAGAGAGAGAGTGAATGAGAGAGAGAGAGAGTGAATGAGAGAGAGAATGAGAGAGAGAGAGTGAATGAGAAAGAGAGAGTGAATGAAATTATTTGGGATGTGGTGGTAGTTTATAAATTGACTTCATACACAGTTTAAATGTAGATATGATAAATAAAACCCAGTAGGCTCAGAAATCTGTATTGGTTGATTAAATGGGTAAAAGGGAAAGGAGTCAACTCCCAAAATAATGAAAAACATTTGCTTTCTCACTAGCAACAACGAACAATGAGACATTAAGAGCTCACCCCCCCCCCACCCCACCACTTCTCTCCACCGGGAGAGTAGCACCCAGAGCCCTCCGTCAGACCTTCAGTTTGTGGCTCCAGTGTGCCTCATCCACATCGTGCTCAACCTGCTCCCAGCCACACACACCCACCGCTCCACAACACATTCAGTATCCATCTATCGTTTGACCAATCAATAAGCAACATACTGGTCGTCCTACTTCTGGAGGATTCACAGTAAGATTAAAGTTGTATTATTATTATTATTATTATTATTATTTTTATTATTATCCTTTTGTCATATATTTGATTATTAAAGGTTTAAAACACTTTAGTGCACAAAAAAGTGAATGTCACCAAAGCATTTGCTATCCCACCACGTAGTAAATAAACACGAAGATGACTCGCCGTGACACCCAAACAGAAAGTAAATGTTCATACTCTTTCGTTTGTTACCAGCCTCACAGTCATCCTACAGCGCTTATTTTGATATCACGGAACTCACAATAAAATTCCCCACCCAGACATATGCCTATCAATGTCTAATTATGTTCCACACGAGTGTGGGAACTGGGCGAAGCGTTAGCCGTGATTTCAGCAGCGACGACACTGTTTTGATTGTACCCATAAGCGTAAAAATTTTTTTTAATTTGCTCATGTTTTTCAAGTTTATACTTATTTCACACCGGTTTTTTTTGGTTTGTATAGTTTTCGGAATAAAATTCTCTACACAGACATATGGATATAAATGTAGAATCATGATCGCGGCCAACACAAGAGTGTGTGGAGTGCGCGATTACCCACGTTGTGTCACCAATTCAATAGTCTCTCCTTCAAATTACAATACATTACCGTTTTCTCAAATAGGCACACAGTGCCTATTAGAGAAAACAAGAAATTTAATGGCAAACATATTCATACAAACCCCAAGTCGATCGAGTAGTATATACCCACTATAACACAGTCCGTAAATGTAAGTCGTGATCCGACAAGCGCTTAAATAAACCTTCCCGTAAATCCAAATGAAGTTCTCAGAAAAGTGTTAATTAATTAAATTTTATTTTCAAATTATTGAACTGTACTTTTGTTTTGTTTTTTTGCCTCATTTTTCTCTGAAATGATATACTTTCATTATGAAATAGTCAATTTTTCTAATAAATTATGGTAATTTCCTTGTTTTTTTTTTTACAGTTAAAGATGGTGTGTTGTTCATTATGCAGAAATTAAATAACTCTTGACTGTCCCATTTGGCATTAATAATGGATTTGCAGAAGAAGAAGAAAAAAACAAAAACAAAAAACAAAAAAGTTGAAAAAGAAAGATCATGATAAGCAAACAACTGCTAATATTGATCTAGAAATTTTATTTATAGAAAACGATAAAGAATTAGATTATAAAGAATTAGATGTTTTTTACCAAATAACACTCTGTTCAAATACATTTTATATCCATATTATTTTTCCCAATCTATTTCCAGAAAAAAATAAATGGGTTAAGGATTATTTAATGACTGACAATAAATCAATATCATTCATTAGAATAACAGATATAATTAATCAGCATGCAAAGTCATTAAATAGTGACAAACTAAAAATGTTGACTGTACTATTTGAAAGTGTTATCATCAAGTCAAGTAATGATAAAAATTTATTAAACAAATGTAAAATGTTTCACTATATAAAAAAACTAATTGGGTTATATTTATATGGCAGAAGAATATTATAGTATTATAATACAAGAACAAAAAAAATTAAAAAATATATGACAGTATATTTATCCTTCTTCTACCTTTCTCTTCTTGTAAACTTAAATATGAAACCCAAACTAGTTGAATTATCCATGCTAGATTATGTGTGGATATATTCATGGAATGTTGAAGAACAAGAATTTTATGGGATTCCAGTGCCTCAAAATCAAATTCAAGATAGTGGTTTAAATCGTGAAAATATAGTACCACAAGACCCTATACGAGTAATTTTTGATGCATCAAATTTTGATCACTTAGTTTTAGTTACACAACAACGTGAACTATTTGATCGTTCTATGATATTTTTGTATAATTGTGGGCTGATAGATTATTATACTCTTGAAGCTGAACATAGTCAGAGTGGTCATTTGATTATGGGCGAAGCCTCATTGGAAGATTTGCAATTGGAAAAATATCGAGGTTATGCCGCTCGCGTTTTTTGTAAAGGTTATCGTAGGTGTATGGATCTCTTTAACTTTCTAAAATATAACTATCATCCATTTGGTATTAATGCTATGGGTAATGCTATGGGTATTAATGCTATGGGTAAATATTTTAATTCATACCAATGTTATTTTGACTGTGAACGACGACACAATCCAAAATTTCAATCTAGGGGTTTATTTAAAGTACATGACAATCAACTTGTTTTTGTGAGTGGGGATATCGACAACTTTTTTCCACCATATCGGATCCTCTCATTTGATATAGAAACTAGTCGGCATGATTTAACTGGTGCCATTCCTCTAGGGGATAGTTCATATGATAGGTTAGTTGCTACTTCTTTTCAGACAGCAACTGTAATGAATGCCCAATATCCAACTGAATTAAGTGACATAAATACCCTTTTGGTTGTATATTATCCAAATTCTCAAAACAAAAATAGAGAATTTTCCATGATAACTAAACAAGGAATTTCGATCCATGTTGAATTATATTCTTCAGAAAAACAGACTCTTTCTCGATCTTTGGAGTTACTAAGCAAACCTCAACATATTTTCGCTACTGGTTATAACACTGATGGATACGACCATCCATTCCTCTTCAAACGAGCACTATTTCATGGTCTTTTACCTGGACATTTATTTTTCCACACTTACACTTTAAGGTCATATTGTGATATGAGAACCGTACCCCATATGACTCCACCTTGGATTTTAGATGTAGATGTTATGATTTGCCGTAAAAAAAAATTTTCAGTTGGTAAGTTTCTTGAACCACCTTCTGATAGTTTAGATGCTTGTGCAGAAGCTATAATGGGCCGCAATAAAGTAGATTTTAATATTGTAGCTATAAATAAAATGTATAAAAATTTAGAAGACAATGGAGAGGAACCGGATAGTTTTTTTTGAAAAATTTCTAGATTATTGTACTGTAGATGTGGATCTGGTCACTCAATTGAATGGGCACCTTAATACTATTAGAATTACAATGGGTTTATCTCGTATGGGCGACCTAGACCCATACCATTGTCTTGGTGCCAGTTCTACAGCTATTGTGAGACGTTACCTTATAAATTTACTTAATTCAATTTATACGGCTCCTATTGACGAACATCTCATTAATAAAGTAAACTGTTATTCACAATCTCAATGGGAAATAGGTCGTATTCTTCCACAAAATCGATACGCTAGACATTCCATCGAACAAAAGGATCATTTGGATACAGGTAGAAAAAACACTTACAAAGGCGCTGAAGTTCTTGAACCGAAAATTGGAGTACATTTAGCTTCTAATACTCATTCAATATTTGTTTTTGATTTTTGTTCATTATATCCTAGTTTAATTATTGACTATAATTTAAATCAAGGGTTTGTGACTCGAATTTCACGTTGTCAACTCCCAGAAGTTGATGGAAATTTATTTCATATACTTATTATGGATGAAGATCCTTATTTTGCTTATGTTAGTGTTAAAGTCCAAGAAGGAAAACCATACACTCAATCACCATTACGTCAGATATGTGAAAAATTAGTAAATGAACGAGGTATTATGAAAAAATTAGGAATGACCACTCAAGCTAACGCTCTTAAGATTATGGTAAATTCTATTTATGGGGCAATGGCGGCCATTAAACTACTCGCAGATGAACTGGTCCCATGCATAGTTACTGGTTATGGTCGGTATCATCTTAATCGGGCTCAACATTTTTATACTAAAGATGAAAATGGAATTGGAGCGACAGTTTTATATGGCGACACTGATTCATTATTTCTGAAGGTATCTCGTTCAGCAGGAACTGGAGATGAATTGGCTAATCGTTATAATACTAATCTCAGACAAGTTATACCTTCTACATGTTATCTCAAACTAGCTTTCGAAAATGCATTTGGTGTTCTAGTGCTAATAAAAAAAAACATTATATGGCTATACAAGAAAGACAAGTTGGCAATAAATGTAAAATCAGTGGTTATAAAAAACGTATCAACCTTAGTAATCATCGTGACTTAACAAATTTATTGCAACATGTTCTTATGATTTTATGGGACAATGACCCAGCTCACATTTTTAAGAATATTAGAAATGAAGTAACACAATGGTTTAATCAAATAATAAATCAAAATGATGATGAGATCAACCACCAGCGGTTTTTGAATACCATTAAAATTCGACCTCTTCATATGTATAAATCAACTAGTTGCATTCATTATTGCTTGGGAACTAAAATTGAGCAACTTCATCCAGGTACAATAACAGCAGAAGGTGGTACTCATATTTCATACTATACAATGGTACCATTAGTACCAAGGGCTTTAACTTTACCCAAGAGTGTGTGTCTATGTCCAGCTATTACATATAGACCCAAAATACAAATAATTAATCGTTTAATGGGATTAATTTCTGATATAGGCCAAACTGTTAATGCTCTTATTCAGACTGCTGATTCAGAAAATGCGTCTCAATATAGTATAGAAAACTTAAGCTTGGATTATCAAAAAAATGAAAGATATCAGCTGTATGAAAAACATGTTGCACATGGTTATACAGTTTGTAATCTGAGTGCCTGTGAGCTTTTGTTAAATATTCCTTGCATTGAAATAACTTCAATATGGCCCTCATTTCATTACGAGTGTTTAGAAAATTCAAAATTTTATATGTCGTCTTTGACTAGAAAACATAAATGGTGGTATAGTACTACTACTACTACTACTAATAATAATAATAATAATAATAATAATAATAAGAAGAAGAAGAAGAAGAAGAAGAAAAAATTCTGAATGTAATTTTATTTTACGTACAACTTTTCATTATGATAAGACCAAAAGAAAAATGTGGGTGACTCTAGATTCTGATGCTCAATGTCGAAAATTTAGCAATTTAAAAAATATATCACATTTTCTTTCTGGTAATGTAAGCAAACTGACACATTTGGTACCAACGATCTCAATGGTGAATAGTAGCAATATTAATAATACAGACATTTTATTCACATTAAATTCTAACTGTTTCGAAGAGATGTTAGCCTTTTTTATTTTTGTTTATAGTTTGGAGTGTGATATGTATGATATAATTATGGAAAATAAACAAAATAAGATAGATAATGATGATGATCGGTGGTTAATTGTATTACCATTTGTCGCCATAAGGCGAGACACATTGGCAGAAAATTCATATTATATATATATATATATATATATATATATATATATATATATATATATATATATATATATATATATATATATATATATATATATATATATATATATATATATATATATATATATATATATATATATATATATATATATATATATATATATATATTTTTTTTTTTTTTTTTTTTTTTTTTTTTAAAGTCAGTATATAATTAGGATATCAAAAGTTCATAACTCATTATATCATTTTGACTCTTTCATACAATGAATACCTCAGGATATTATGGTCAATATTTACCTTCTACTACCTATCCACCAGCAGCAACAACACAACTACAGCAACAACAAACAATATTTCAGGCAAAAAATGCAACCTCAATATATCATCAACCAACGACTACAGATGGAATTTATCAATCTCACGCTCCTCCCCCTCAACTTCAAACTGAAGAAAAGTATTATAGCACCCTCAACTTCATCAACGAAGATGAAGAGGTTATGGAAATTATTGCAGAAATGCTGAACAAAGCTTCAAGTTCGAATTATTATATACTTCCCAATGAGCCACCCAATATTCACAAAAAATTGATAACCATCGAAAATTTAAGAGAGTTGAATAAAAACAATATTTTAGAGAAATTAACTAAATTTAAAGAACAATATGAAAAACTCGGTAGTTCTGTATTTGAAGAAAAAATCAAGGCAAATAACCAAAACAACATGAAATATTATAGAATTAACAATGATTATTTAACTAGCTTAACCGTTAAGTTGTTGGAGGTCAAATGTTTTATAGTTTCGGGAGGAACAAAATTTGCCTTAGTACCTAATAAGATTGGAAATATTGAATTCGGTGAAGATATTAAAGAAAATATTTGAAGAAAATCTAATCCAACCAATAGCTGAGGCATTAAAAATTGATAAACCATCCCAGGGTAAAATCTGGAGTGCATCAATGTATATAGATGGTCATAAAGATAAACAATGTTCTTTAAAATGTAATGAAATACTTATACAAAAACAGCCACAATTTCAGAACGAGTGTTTGCGTCAACGTATAAATTTAGGTGTTCAATTTTGTCCTTTTGTGGCCAACTCTAAAGAAGATGAAGTTTACATGGGTTCGCCGCTAGGAAATGTTTACATCAAAAGTTCTAAAATATATGGGATTGGTCGTAACCGAATCCCTTACTCAAGTGAAACCTTTGTTGAAATTAGAGAATCTCCGTGTCCTGTTAATGCTTTAATTTCATTTGGTTTATCTGAAATTGGAGTTTTTAATAACAAAATAATTCTGTATCTACGTAATTTAGATTCTGTTTTTTATTCAGATGTCCCAGCTAACAATATGCAAAATCAAGCCTCTGATGCAATTAAACAAATTCTTTTAACTAATAATAGCATTAGGAATAAACTAATGCCCAAATATAAAGATATTATTTCTAAAGTAATAGATGAAGTTCAGGTAGAAGAACCTATATGTAATGGAAGTGTCACAGCAGAAGAACCACCATTCAAACGAATAAAAATTGATAAAAAAGTTAATGAGGACGATTTTAAAGAGGCAGAGAAGTGTAATTTAGATGTGGAAAATAGTAAAATAGTAGCTCCTTTAGTTGGAGAATTAAATGAAGAGGAGAATTGTATTAATTATGAAAACCAAGAGGAAGCAGCATTAAATTTCCTTAATATGTTCTAATAAGAAATTATACATTAAAAATGATAATGTAAAACTAAAAATTATTAAAAGAAATTAATAGATTTTTGTATTATTCCAATATGCTATATTTTTTTTTTTAACAAAACTAAATTCTCTTTTTTTTTTCTTTTTTTTAGTAAATCACCATTTGTAAGGAAATTTGCCTAAAAATTTGCGAAATTCTTCTGAAATTGGTAGGTAAATCACATACTGGGAGCAAACAAGATTTGATATTAAAAGATAGTTGAGTGCTTCCGGCACCTACACCATGGAGAGAGGAGATAAAAAAAAGATCCTCCGGCTCCTTTTCTTTACAGTGGCACGCTGCCTCCCGGAGAGAGCGGACGTGTGTGTGTGTGTCTCTCTCTCTCACAGGCTAGTGCTGTTAACGGGGTTTGTGACAGCCTGCTACCCTGGCAGTGTCTTGTGCTCGATTTTCCTAGTGGACCATATAAATATAGTAAATCACAGCAAATTTATTTCATTTCTTCTGTGAATTTTGATCGATTCACATATCAACCTTTTCCTGACACTAAAAGAAAATGAATGTGCTAATACTCATATTAATAGTTGGATTTACCAAAAGTTGTATGTGGTCCAAAAAGAAAAACACAACTACACCAATTACATCTTCCCACTTAATTGAAAATGAGAAAACATCAACAGCCCCTCTAACATCATGGGAAAATGTTACAGTGACGGAAACATCTACATTTGTCTCACTAATGAAAACTTCAGAAAATGAGAGAGCAGCTTACAACACAACAACAACTAAAAAGAAAAAGATAACTAAACCTCTTATTAGCAACTCAACAACAGCCAAACCAAGACTGGTAGTAATATCAACAACCAACGACACCCATGAAGAGACGACAGCATCTACCCCTCAAGAAAGCCAGGACTACGAGGAAACAGGAACTACTCCTCCCTCGACAACAACAACAACAACAACAACCATAACCACAACAACCAACGACACCCATGAGGAGACGACAGCATCTACCCCTCAAGAAAGCCAGGAGACTGGGCGAGGTGAAGGTCGGGGACGTGCGCTCTGTCCGGCCAACTGTTCTGAACCGAGCTCGGACCGGTGTATCTCAGTCCCTTTGGTAGACGCTAGGCTGCGTGGGCGTGTTCTCGAGCGGCGCGGCGTGCCCACAACAACAACAACAACCATAACCACAACAACCAACGACACCCATGAGGAGACGACAGCATCTACCTCTCAAGAAAGCCAGGACTACGAGGAAACAGGAACTACTCCTCTCTCGACAACAACAACAACAACAACAACCATAACCACAACAACCAACGACACCCATGAGGAGACGACAGCATCTACCTCTCAAGAAAGCCAGGACTACAAGGAAACAGGAACTACTCCTCCCTCGACAACAACAACAACAACAACAACCATAACCACAACAACCAACGACACCCATGAGGAGACGACAGCATCTACCTCTCAAGAAAGCCAGGACTACGAGGAAACAGGAACTACTCCTCTCTCTCGACAACAACAACAACAACAACCATAACCACAACAACCAACGACACCCATGAGGAGACGACAGCATCTACCTCTCAAGAAAGCCAGGACTACGAGGAAACAGGAACTACTCCTCTCTCGACAACAACAACAACAACAACAACCATAACCACAACAACCAACGACACCCATGAGGAGACGACAGCATCTACCTCTCAAGAATGCCAGGACTACGAGGAAACAGGAACTACTCCTCCCTCGACAACAACAACAACAACAACAACAACAACCAACGACACCCATGAGGAGACGACAGCATCTACCTCTCAAGAAAGCCAGGACTACGAGGAAACAGGAACTACTCCTCCCTCGACAACAACAACAACAACAACAACCAACGACACCCATGAGGAGACGACAGCATCTACCTCTCAAGAAAGCCAGGACTACGAGGAAACAGGAACTACTCCTCCCTCGACAACAACAACAACAACAACAACCAACGACACCCATGAGGAGACGACAGCATCTACCTCTCAAGAAAGCCAGGACTACGAGGAAACAGGAACTACTCCTCCCTCGACAACAACAACAACAACAACAACCAACGACACCCATGAGGAGACGACAGCATCTACCTCTCAAGAAAGCCAGGACTACGAGGAAACAGGAACTACTCCTCCCTCGACAACAACAACAACAACAACAACCAACGACACCCATGAGGAGATGACAGCATCTACCTCTCAAGAAAGCCAGGACTACGAGGAAACAGGAACTACTCCTCCCTCGACAACAACAACAACAACAACCATAACCACAACAACCAACGACACTCATGAGGAGACGACAGCATCTACCTCTCAAGAAAGCCAGGACTACGAGGAAACAGGAACTACTCCTCCCTCGACAACAACAACAACAACAACAACAACCATAACCACAACAACCAACGACACCCATGAGGAGACGACAGCATCTACCCCTCAAGAAAGCCAGGCAACAACATCACCAAAAAGACCGGCCATGGCCACAACACCACCACCATGGGAAAATGATACAGCGACGAAAACATATACAGTTGTCTCAACAGAAGAAATAATAATTATTAAGGCAACCACCCCACCAACAACCGAAGAAAGCCAGTCAACTTTAGAAACAACAGAAGAAACTCCCAAAGAAGAAACCACGGACTCAACAACACCAAATGACACACAAGAAACAATCAATATCAATTCGACTGTTCTTCTTATTATTATTATAATTCCTATTTTTTTGATAAGTTTAGTACTTTTCATTTGGATTTATAATAACTTCTCATCTTATACATTAAATGAAGATATAGAATTAAACGACTCTAATCAGGTTAAAACGAAATATGATTTAATAAAAACTAAATTTTTCTAATCAATTTCTTGCTCAATAATTTCTGTCTTAATGCATTTATTGAATGATTAAAAGCAAAATAAATATTTGATCATTTATTATTCCATTTTTTTTTTTTGCACACACACACACACACACACACACACACACACCCCGGTCTGGTATTCTATTTACAGTATTAACATTTAAATTTATCCAATAAGAAGGTTAATTTGTTTTTTAAAGTTTCTAGGCCTATTAGCATAATATTTTCAGGATTTAATGCACCTGAACTTTCAATATTGAAATAAAATTGTTTTCGTTTATTACAATCTTCCAGAAAATAAGAAGTGTTGTTACAGCAATCAAAATCTATATTAATTGTCGGATTCCATTTGGCGTGGTTTTTGCCAATCCCCTTGATAGCATATGCTTTTAAGCATAATTCTTGTCCATTATTAAGTTTAACCAAAGGAATTGGGATTTCTTTGTGAAAAGATGGTATTATATCAGATGTTGTTATGAGGTATTGTTTGTCTTCACGACATTTAACATCCAAAATAAATTCTACTGCACATTTCGTACAAAAGTTAATACATTGACATTTCCATGGAATCTTTAATTTATTAATGAATTCATCTGAAGGTATTGGAATTAGACCTAGACGATGAATAATGAACTCATCACTTAATATAGTTGTATTTTTTTTTAATTTGAACCCAATCAATGGCTATAGTAGGAGTCTCAGCTATAAAAATCCGCCGCAATCCATTTACTAGAGCTAAATTTATATTTTCTATTTTAAATTGTATCATGTCAGGTGATAAATCTAAAATTTTAATTGTTATCTGATCTGTATTGATAGCCATGTCTTGAAATAATATTGTTTTGAATAAACCGGTTACTTAATATATAGTATGTAAGGTTACAATATATATTCATTTTAGGAATAAAAAAAAACTTAAATTATCATGGAATACCGGAAAACCATACCCAGGTCATACATACAATTATCACTCTTTACCCATCATCAGTCATCCATCCCTCACCCATCTGCCCCTGGCACTGGCACTGGTTCAAGAGCAAGGGTCACTAATTCTCTTCAACTTTGAGGAAATAATAAGTAAAGTTTATTTATCTTTCCTTCTAATTTTTTCGACATTTTAAAATTACTAAGGGACCTTGGGTATCCCCACTACCATCAGCATCAACATTATTATCAGAATCTTCATCATCATCATCACCCATATTTCTATGGATATCAGTGTCATTAATTTCACAAGTCTCTTTATTGATCTTAGCATATCTGAAATTATACTTAATATTATTAGTATTCATTTTTTGGGAAGATGCATTATCATAGTCTAATGCACTGTACAAAATATATTTCTGTAAACGTACTACTGCCTGTTGATGTGTAGCAGCAGTTAGTGAATCAAACACAGTAAGTAATTTGAAGTGTAATTTAGTGGCATCTCTAGAATTGATCTCTTTGATATCATGATCACAAATTACAGTGTCCGTCAATTTTCTAACAAATTTGTAAAATAATTCACTACTATACATGTTTGCTTTTTCAATAAAATTTACCATGTATAAGCTATTATTATCTATATACTTTTTATTATTAAATTGAATATGTTTTCTTAACTTACCAATTTCATTAATAAGATATTTATAAATTAACTTTTGATCCTTCCGGTCTTGTTTTACCATTAAAAATGTCCATAAATTTGTTAACATTCTAATATATAATATTATGTATTTATATTCTAACGAAAAACCTTCATTTTTAGGTATTTGTTCAATGTATTTAGACAAATATTGTTTTAAAGTTTTCATGTCAAAGAAACGAGTATTAAATTTCAGTTTGAATCCTGGAAAGCCCAATCCAGCGATTTGATATATTTTTCTAACTATAAAGTTATTTTTATTGGATTCTGTTACGGCCCTCTCGGGACGCAACGGGGTCCTTACTCTGATGTTGTTAGAGGAAGTTATATCCGACCCCAAGCCAGCAGAGGCTTTCAAGGGATGCGATCCGTGACGCAAGTAACTTAAAGGGGAAGGGAAATAAAGGCAAAAACTTAATATAATATAATGTCCGTCACCAATAAATAATATATAAAACGGTTACACAAGGGGGGGGGGTTATTAACAAGGGGATTAATCCATAATCGTTGTCTTCTGCTGAAGACGCTGGTGCTACAACTCTTGGTGCTGAGTCCTTGGTGCTTTCTTCGTGGCCTCACGACGTGTCCTCTGAGAATGCCGAGCCTACCCGGGCCACAGGTCAGCCAAAACACAGGTCCACTGGGGGCACCGCCGTGGAGGCCGTCAACCACACGTCCAGCTGGTCTGCTGGCAGGTTCTGAGCCAACAAGGCTGGTACGGCCACCCCACGAACGATAAAAGGGGAACGCCCTAGACAGGAGCCTCGTGTGACAACACCAGTCACTCTCCTGTCTTCAATACCCCAGTGGATGATCGTCTCCAACAGTCGGTCCCGGGTAAATCCTTTCACTGCCACTCCACTGGCAGGCTAACACACCACAGTGTTCTTCCGGGGGGGACGACGTCACAACAGCTGCAGCAAGGTTCAAGGTATGGAGACTGGCTGCCTCGGGTAGACTGACTCCACTTCCATCACAGTGGTCCCAGGTCGGCTCTGTAAGCAGACACGTCATCAATAACCGGGACACTAATACACCTCACTTACGGGCTCGGGCACAAACACCTGACATATCCAACCCATAGATGGCGCTGTCGTCGGAGCACCACCTCACCAGAGGTCAGGAGCGGCGGTGTTGAGCGCGGAACCAGACTGGAAACTGGTCCTCGAGGACAGTACACGCTGTCCTCACCAGGTGTCGTCGTCCGTTTGGCGGGGGTTTCGGGAGCTGACCCACAGATGGCGTGGTTGTCATTGCTCCAGGCTCGGACGCTGGATCCGGGTTCGTAACACCTCCCCACCAAAAAGAATTTGGTTTGGGGTTCTATAAAAAGAGACACAAACCAAATTAGTACGGCGACACTGCTCCAAATGGACTTACTTATACTATGAACTGGAGTGATGAGGCTGTATTGTCCACAGAACTTTTCTACCGAGAAACCCTGGCACAAAGGGAGCTTGAAAATAGCGGGCGATGACCTGCCTGACGTAATCTTCCACACCTCCTCTGCGATGGCAAACAGGGGCATCATCTCACATCTCTCGAGTACGGATTGGTTTCGACACGATCTGGGGTGACTCGACACTTCCCTGTGTCGTGGCACCGATGATGGCTGGTCCCAGACGGTATTTCTAGTACCGGTCCGGTGGTCCTTCAGGGAGACGGGCACCTGGAATACAGGGGTCTGATAATTCAGAGTGATAGCGACAATGGGCAAGTCAGTACTTACTATACACTCCTCTACTAGGCCCACACCTAGTTCCAACAGGGCTGCTTGCTCACCGAAGATGGCATTCGCTCTGCCCCCGTCAGGTCGACCAACGTTCCGTATAACGCTGTATTGAGGCTCAGCAATCACGCGGGGGGTGTCAACCTGTCGGAAACAGTCACTCATATTATCATTTCTCGTACCTCCTGTATCTACTATTACCTTCCAGGTCCCTTCTTCAACTGCAACACTTGCAGTACAAATCTCCAATCCCTGGGACCTCTTCACGATGTTCATGGGAGCCATCATTCTTCGGGTCGTCCACTGATCCTTACTGAGAACACAGAGAACACATACGAGAATCAAACAAAATACCGATAGGAAACATTTGGTAAGCCAAGGGATAAGTTTCCTGAGCATGTCATGTCCATAGCCGGCAACTTCCACTAGCCTGGCTTGGACCGAAGAGGGCACTAGACCTTTTGAACATACCTCACATACCTCTGATGTCTGGGGAATCTCTGGCTGGTTCAATACACGCTGTACCTTGCCATACCGCAAGTACACATCCGCCTTCGCTCCAGACTCATTGGTATCCGTGGGTGCCTGCACACAAGGCCTCTCTTCTAGCTCAGGTACTTCTGCCATCTTAACCTCATGTTCCTTGTCGAGAGAAGAATTAGAAGTCTCTGCTAGAATATCGTCGATCTGCGGGTGAGAGGAAGGATTAAACACACTCCAATCCGGGTCTGTCTTTACCTGGACATTACCATTGCCTGTTGTCACCTCCGACCTTGCTGTTCTGGTAGACTCGTCCACAACCTTGGGAAGATTGATGCTCCAATCTGTCACCAAGTCGTTGGCTAGTACCACGTCAATCCCAGCCACAGGGAGGGTATCGACTACTGCCAATGCACATGTGCCGCTGAAATAAGGCGAGTCGAGATGTACTGGCACTAAGGGGGCGATGTACTGCGTCCTAGGAAACCCAACCAGGACAACCTCTGGTCTCCCAACCACACTTACTCCCTCGGGTAACGAGCTCTTCATGATCAGGGACTGGGCTGCTCCACTATCTCTGAGCACTACAACTGATCTACCAGTATGATCACTCGATACATACCCGCCTGAAGTGTGAGGGGGAAAACAAACTGGGTTCTTCCTGCGTCGTCGTCGACTGGCTTCCCGCTGGTGGTGTAACACAGCTCATCATCATCACCTCCCTACGTGCGCTGCCACCTCTTCTGCCTCGGCACCTAGCAGCTACGTGCCCTCTCTGCCCACAAGTCCAGCACACCATATTCCTCCTTGGACTACGGTGTTTCGGACTACTAGGACTTGTTCTTCGGGGGCTACTTGGGGGCGTCTTCTTAGCACTTTGTGGGACGGGTCTTTCTTCTTCATCATGAGGTCTGTCGAACCGGCGCTGGTAATTCCTTGGGACGTACTTAGCAGACGGCCTATGAGTCAGGATGTACTCTTCAGCCATGGTGGCTGCTGCACTCAAGGTCTCCACCTGCTGTTCCTCTAAGTACGTCTTGAGGTCTCCAGATAAACAATCCTTGAAGTCCTCGAGCAGAATCAGCTGCTCGAGGTCTGCCTTGGTCTCCACCTTCCGAGAGGCACACCATTCCTGAAAAAGTCGCTCCTTGATGGTAGCGAATTCGGTGAACGTGTGCTCTGAGGTCTTCTTCAGGTTTCGGAACTTCTGCCTGTACGCCTCAGGTACCAATTGGTACGCCATGACACCACTTTCTTCACCATATCGTAATCGCCGGAGTCGTCAAGGGATAACGTAGAGTAAGCGATTTGGGCCTTCCCAGTCAAGACTGACTGTATCATGATGGCCCAATTCTCCCTTGGCCACTCCAAAGAGGCAGCGACTTTCTCGAAGGCTGCAAAGAATTTTGACACTTCCTTCTCATGGAATTTGGGGACCATTTTGATGTTTCTTACCGGATCGAAACTACTGGTGTCCGTTGTTTGCCTCCGACCACCGCCTAATCGCAAAACTTCTAGTTCATGTTGTCTCTCTCTTTCTTTTTCTTCTCTTTCTCGTTCTTCTCTCTCTCTTTCTCGTTCTTCTCTCTCTCGTTTCTCTTCTCTTTCTCGTTCTTCTCTTCTTTCTTCTCTTTCTAATTCTAAACGCCTCATCGCCAATTCTTTTTCTTTCATCTCCATTTCTTTATCTTGTCTCTCTCGTTCCATTTCTAATTTCTTCCATTCTATTTCACGATTGATCTCTAGGGCACGCATTTTGACTGTTAGGAAGCTGATATTAAGCTCACCTGCATCACTATCAACGTCGCTGCCCTTATCTTCCTTTTCCGTGGAAGCTATCTCCTCACCTTCCCTTGTACTAGGAGTCTCGCCTTCCTGTTTCTCTTCTGCCTTCAGGTGCCGGTGAACCTTGGACAAGATCTCCACACGGGAATCACTGGCACGGATCTTGATCTCCAGGTAGGCGCTCACTAGTACAAGCTCTGGTTTGCTCAGATATTTTAATCTGGCAAGACAGTCCACTCTGTTCAGAAAAGCCTGAACATCGTCCAGATCATCGATGGTAGCTTTGTCTGCCATTGTCACAGATGGAACACTCAACTAGCACTTGACACACCGCTTACACGTTAGCACTTAACACACCGAGCACTGTTCTACGCCAATATTGCACTTTATCGCACCAAACACTGCACTTGCCAATATTGCACGTAATCACTTCGGGCACCGCACTACCCAATATTGCACTGAATCCAAGCGAACACTTCGCTCTACAATATTGCACTGAATCACTGAGCACCGCACTAGTCAATATTGCACTTAATCGCTTAATCACAGCGAGCACCGCACTGCACAATATTGCACTTAGTCACTCTGAGCACCGCACAGGACGTATAACGTCACAATCGTCACACACAGGGGGAATTATATACAGGGATTACGCCACTTCACCACCCCTGTCAAACATACTTAACAAGGGGACGAATCCCGCTGGGGATGCCAATTATGTTACGGCCCTCTCGGGACGCAACGGGGTCCTTACTCTGATGTTGTTAGAGGAAGTTATATCCGACCCCAAGCCAGCAGAGGCTTTCAAGGGATGCGATCCGTGACGCAAGTAACTTAAAGGGGAAGGGAAATAAAGGCAAAAACTTAATATAATATAATGTCCGTCACCAATAAATAATATATAAAACGGTTACACAAGGGGGGGGTATTAACACTATACAAGGGCATTAATCCATAATCGTTGTCTTCTGCTGAAGACGCTGGTGCTACAACTCTTGGTGCTGAGTCCTTGGTGCTTTCTTCGTGGCCTCATGACGTGTCCTCTGAGAATGCCGAGCCTACCCGGGCCACAGGTCAGCCAAAACACAGGTCCACTGGGGGCACCGCCGTGGAGGCCGTCAACCACACGTCCAGCTGGTCTGCTGGCAGGTTCTGAGCCAACAAGGCTGGTACTGCCACCCCACGAACGATAAAAGGGGAACGCCCTAGACAGGAGCCTCGTGTGACAACACCAGTCACTCTCCTGTCTTCAATACCCCAGTGGATGATCGTCTCCAACAGTCGGTCCCGGGTAAATCCTTTCACTGCCACTCCACTGGCAGGCTAACACACCACAGTGTTCTTCCGGGGGGGACGACGTCACAACAGCTGCAGCAAGGTTCAAGGTATGGAGACTGGCTGCCTCGGGTAGACTGACTCCACTTCCATCACAGTGGTCCCAGGTCGGCTCTGTAAGCAGACACGTCATCAATAACCGGGACACTAATACACCTCACTTACGGGCTCGGGCACAAACACCTGACGTATCCAGCCCATAGATGGCGCTGTCGTCGGAGCACCACCTCACCAGAGGTCAGGAGCGGCGGTGTTGAGCGCGGAACCAGACTGGAAACTGGTCCTCGAGGCCAGTACACGCTGTCCTCACCAGGTGTCGTCGTCCGTTTGGCGGGGGTTTCGGGAGCTGACCCACAGATGGCGTGGTTGTCACTGCTCCAGGCTCGGACGCTGGATCCGGGTTCGTAACAGATTCCGATTGAGGGAAAATATAAGTACCATTGTTTTGAATACCCCTTGGACGAGAAGAATAATTGAGATTTCTATAGAGGGGGCATTTATTCCACCCTTCTGGAGTAGACCATAAGAAGATTTATTTCCATTAGATGGACCAGGACCACTGATCTCGTCTACTTCATCTTCAATATTATCTTGTATGACATTTCTATGAATTTCATCATCTTCTGTTGGACTGTTTCTATCTTCTCTTACTTTGGCTCTTTTGAATCTCCTAATTAATCCATAATTCATTCCCCCTTTTTTTACTGATCCTAATCCCTCTCCTGTAAATATATTAAGTGAAATATAGTAATGAATTAACAATCTTAGTGGTATTTCTTGTTTTACTGTTAACAGTGGGGAAAACTTTTTATTAAAATTACCAGTTGAATATGTTTTTGAAATTCTTATTTGGAAATATTTTTCTTTTCCATTACGATTTTGGAAATTAAAAACAATTAATTGACTCCTAGTTGAACTGGACATTTATTTTATACTATATATTTTTATATATTTTATAAAAAAAAAATATTTTTTAATAATTTTACATACACTTTCTAAATTTAATAAAGTCGAATCATCCAAATTAAAAAAAATTAAATCTTCTGTTTTTATTTGTTTTTTAATATCATTGAAAAGGTTTTCTAATTTGTTATGTTTGTTATTATTGTTTTCTCCATTTTTGGGAGATTCTGTTTCAATTTGTTGTTTAGGGGACGATTTATTATTTCCAGGTGAAGAAAACATATGTTTTTCAGTATATTTTTATTTCACACACACATATAAATATAGAGTATATATACTTTTTTTTTTTAATACCTGTTTAATTTAATTTTGAGTTAATCTGGCAAGATTTCTATCATTTATTTCACAATTTTGTTCACAAATTCCCTCTATGATACTAATAGTTGGTTCATTAATTGGTAAATGGGATTGTGGAATATTTGCCAAACGATTGCTGTTTATTGGTAGCCATGATACCTGGTATACGTTTTCAAAAAAAAGATGAGCATCTGCCAATGAAATATTTTTAAGAGCCTTGGGGAAACTACGCAAAAGAACTGATAGACGATGTAGAGTAATAAACCCACTATATGGTTTCTCTACCAGATGGCACTCTTCCATTATTTGGGCTACAATTCCACGTTCTGGTGAATATAACTCAGTTGCCTCCATAATGTTAATTGGGAGTGTGAGAAAGTTAACAGTCTGGTTCATTGATACAAACCAGGGCGAATTGAGTTTATCATGACAGTTAGCATGAATAAAGAGTGCCATCATTCCTTCAGTCAGACGCTTTTTCTTTCGATCATCAGTCATGAGATGAAATTGGGGAAAAATTGAATATTGAAATGACGTAGGCACTTCAGAATCAAACCGCGCACGGAATGAAATGAAACGAAGTCGTTGCATCAAGGCTGAGTCATATTCGCTGAAAGTTGGGCAATTGTTGCCAAACAAAAAAATAGGTGTTGCTAAATTATATGTATCCCCATCCATATAGTTTTGACGAATCCACATTGGGGCATGACCGCTCAATTGCTTTAAAAACAGAGAATTAAGGGTTTTAGTCGTACTCAGTTCATCCATGTACCACATTCTAACCATTTTTCCACCTCTTCCTAAATCATGGGTCCGTTCTTGGAGACCCTTATGAGCTGTATGTACTGAGAGAATACCTGTCAAATCACCAAGAATTAGAGTAAGAGTATTTAATAAAGCAGTTTTTCCTGAATTTGAATCTCCAATACCCAAAGTTATCTTCTTGTCATTTTGTCGATGGCATGCTTTAACTATTAGTGAAAAAAAATAAATCATAGTAGTTGCATCATAGCAAAAGATCTGTGCTAGTGTTAACAAAATATCAACTAATTGACAATTACAATTAGGTTTCACTGGTTCACCAACATCATCTTTTCGTATAAACCGTCCATTTACCTTTAGATTTTCTTTTAAAATAGCATCTAGATGGTAAATACTTTCTTTGATTGGAATTTTACGATTTTTTATCCCATGACGGCATTCTTCAATGAGTCTATTAAGAAGATCTTGATATTTATTTTCTATATTAATATTTTCTGAAACTCGGTTTAGTGATTCTAAAGAAGTAACCATATGTTTTAGCACATAATATTTGACAAGTTGAGCTAATCTATTCATACCATCATTCCAAAATCGATCTATAAAGTTTATATGATATTGTTCACGACTAAGTAAGAGAATTTTATGTTTCTCTTCAACTGTCAACTTCTTATAATATTTCTTTTTTTCGCTTTCGTAATGTAGAATATCTTTTAATATTGGATTACATTGCTGCATAAAAAAGGTACATTTTGGTATGTGATCTAATAGTTTCAATACTTCACTCCAATCATAAATAGTTGGTCTTGTATCAGAATTTGTATTATTTGATGATTTGTACAGGGGAAGTGGTAGGATATAAAAAATTTGGTTCATCTCACTACTGCTACTGCCGCTGATGATATAACATTGAGAAGAAGCAATAAAATATCGAGGTATATCCAAGATTTTCATATTTGCATAAAAACTCTTTATAGAATTTAGAAGACTATTCTGAATAAGACTTCGTTTCTTGTAATTATTATTATTATTATTATTATTATTATTATTATTATTATTATTATTATTATTATTATTATTATTATTATTATTTGTAGAATCAGTAGTTTTTTTTTTACTCTACCTTTGGCTGAAGGAGAAGGAAGGTTTGAGTTTGAATTCGATGAAGAAGTTGATGAGGTTATTGATGGAGAAGGTGACAACGGAGGAGGAGGTGGTAATAAGTTGCTGTTGGATTGTAGTGGTGTTGGTGGTAAGGTAAGTGAAAGAAACATTTCATTTTCCAGTAATTGTGGTTGTTGTTGTTGTTGTTGTTGTTGTTGTTGTTGTTGTAGTATGCTATCAATTAAAATAATTTGACGTGCAATGTAAGCTAGGTCTGGTGCTAGTAAAGAAGAATTTATGTGATTATTAGCTACTGACCACTTCTTAGTAGTATTATCCCAAACATTAATCTGGCGCGAATTCTTATCACATATAATAGGTTTATATATAGCTAAAAAATTGTTATATTCCGTTATACCAAAATTCTGTAGGAAAGAAAAAGCTATTATAATCCGAGGAATTTTAGTAGGACGTGAATTACTATTAGCTGATGGTACTACCCGATAAGTGTCACTGTCAAACTTTTCCACATTTATATTCATGACAAAATCCAATCTTTGAGAATCAATTTTTTCTACTAGATCAAAAGCTTCTTTCATTGATACCACATCACTAACAATTAGAAGATTTAGAAGACACAAAATTATCCAATCTTCTAATTCTTCTTTTACTTGCTGGTGTTCCTGATATCGGTTAAGAAGATAGATGATTTCATAAAGTGGTCCAGTATCTAAGTGATTAAAATTTAAATCTCTAATAATTTGGGCTATAAAATAATTGTAG
This sequence comes from Procambarus clarkii, assembly GCF_040958095.1. NCBI lineage: Eukaryota > Metazoa > Arthropoda > Malacostraca > Decapoda > Cambaridae > Procambarus > Procambarus clarkii. The sequence continues at coordinate 16,652,055 of NC_091181.1, read as the reverse complement.
TCAGGAAATGTCATTCCCAGGGACTTTTGACGGATCTTTTTAACATATAACAATGCTAAAAGATACAAGACAGTGTGAAGATGTTGTTTACTCTGCAAACATAGACGGGTTATATGTTCAATGGTAAATGGCTGAATTCGTTTCAAGAAAGAATTGGTATCTCGACTGATATTGCTACTGGCAACTGTTCCGCGAATAGATGTTTGCCTTAAAGGTTGAACTGTAAACACTTTTTCAATACGATTTGCTGTCATTTGTATTTTATCATAGTCAAAGTTTGCCTCAGCGTCATTGTCATTTGTAAGAAGAATCAGGTAATGCGGAATTTCGTTAATATGTATAAAACTATTTGGATATTTTTCAAGTATAATTAAGAGTTGGTTATTCTCTTCTTCTTGTTCCTCTTGAAAATGAAGAGATTTATATATAGAAAGTTTATATTCCTTACTAAGTGTAACAAAAAATAAACCCACTATAATTTTATTGATAATATTGTTAACATTGGAAAACATGAAAAAATCTTCTTCTGTTATATCTGGTATTTTTTCTTCATCTCTCTCCCTAGAATTATCATAATTTTCATATATAGTAAAATAATTTTCGGCGTCATCAATATTTTCTTTGTTTTGCATAAATGTTTGAACATTTTTCTGAAAAACCTCCAGAGCATATGTATCATCATCCAATCCGATAATAGTTGGGAATCCTCTAATGGATGAAGGTTCATGATATTTACAGATATTAAATAAGTCAAAAACTTCACCCATACTTGATAAAATATATGAGGGTGGTGAGTTTGACATATCGTAAATATTATATTTGTGGAAAACCGCATATGGTAAATAAGTGCAGTCCATTTCGTTTAAAGGTGTTTGCAGTTGAATTTTTTGAGAGCCAAAAATACTATAATTGGTAGTAATATCTACGAGGGTAGGTAAGAATTCTTTACATGAATTGGACATTAGGGCAAAATCATAATAGGAAAGAGTTAGGTGGGGTATTTCAAGATGAAATCCTTGAGTAAGGTGATTTACCTAAAATATAAATTGGTAGCCAGTCTAGACCTAAATAATAAACAATATGAGAAACAAGTTCATATATGACATAATTTGTATTATAATAGATCTGTCCATTAACAATGGATGTTGTTAATTGTAAGGATGACCCTAATTGTTTAAGTGTTAGATATTCTAGGTACTCAGCTGTCGATAAACGAAATGATTCAAGTGTACACATTTTTTTTAAATCAACATCCAAGATAAAATGTATATAATCTAAACTAGGTAGACGTATGACATGGGAACCACTTATAGTGTTTGTCTCCCAAAATCTACGATATAAATGATGAACTGTTCCATTTGTTAATAAAATCAAATCAATTTCTCTTTTCCCACACATATCTGTTAGTGATCCAAAACCATATAAACTTGTTGTTGTTGTTGTTGTCGAGGGAGGAGTAGTTCCTGTTTCCTCGTAGTCCTGGCTTTCTTGAGAGGTAGATGCTGTCGTCTCCTCATGGGTGTCGTTGGTTGTTGTGGTTATGGTTGTTGTTGTTGTTGTGGGCACGCCGCGCCACTCGAGAACACGCCCACGCAGCCTAGCGTCTACCAAAGGGACTGAGATACGCCGGTCCGAGCTCGGTTCAGAACAGTTGGCCGGACAGAGCGGACGTCCCCGACCTTCACCTCGCCCAGTCTCCTGGCTTTCTTGAGGGGTAGATGCTGTCGTCTCCTCATGGGTGTCGTTGGTTGTTGTGGTTATGGTTGTTGTTGTTGTTGTTGTCGAGGGAGGAGTAGTTCCTGTTTCCTCGTAGTCCTGGCTTTCTTGAGGGGTAGATGCTGTCGTCTCTTCATGGGTGTCGTTGGTTGTTGATATTACTACCAGTCTTGGTTTGGCTGTTGTTGAGTTGCTAATAAGAGGTTTAGTTATCTTTTTCTTTTTAGTTGTTGTTGTGTTGTAAGCTGCTCTCTCATTTTCTGAAGTTATCATTAGTGAGACAAATGTAGATGTTTCCGTCACTGTAACATTTTCCCATGATGTTAGAGGGGCTGTTGATGTTTTCTCATTTTCAATTAAGTGGGAAGATGTAATTGGTGTAGTTGTGTTTTTCTTTTTGGACCACATACAACTTTTGGTAAATCCAACTATTAATATGAGTATTAGCACATTCATTTTCTTTTAGTGTCAGGAAAAGGTTGATATGTGAATCGATCAAAATTCACAGAAGAAATGAAATAAATTTGCTGTGATTTACTATATTTATATGGTCCACTAGGAAAATCGAGCACAAGACACTGCCAGGGTAGCAGGCTGTCACAAACCCCGTTAACAGCACTAGCCTGTGTGAGAGAGAGAGACACACACACACGTCCGCTCTCTCCGGGAGGCAGCGAGCCACTGTAAAGAAAAGGAGCCGGAGGATCTTTTTTTTATCTCCTCTCTCCATGGTGTAGGTGCCGGAAGCACTCAACTATCTTTTAATATCAAATCTTGTTTGCTCCCAGTATGTGATTTACCTACCAATTTCAGAAGAATTTCGCAAATTTTTTAGGCAAATTTCCTTACAAATGGTGATTTACTAAAAAAAAGAGAATTTAGTTTTGTTAAAAAAAAAAATATAGCATATTGGAATAATACAAAAATCTATTAATTTCTTTTAATAATTTTTAGTTTTACATTATCATTTTTAATGTATAATTTCTTATTAGAACATATTAAGGAAATTTAATGCTGCTTCCTCTTGATTTTCATAATTAATACAATTCTCCTCTTCATTTAATTCTCCAACTAAAGGAGTTACTATTTTACTATTTTCCACATCTAAATTACACTTCTCTGCCTCTTTAAAATCGTCCTCATTAACTTTTTTCTCAATTTTTATTCGTTTGAATGGTGGTTCTTCTGCTGTGACACTTCCATTACATATAGGTTCTTCTACCTGAACTTCATCTATTACTTTAGAAATAATATCTTTATATTTGGGCATTAGTTTCTTCCTAATGCTATTATTAGTTAAAAGAATTTGTTTAATTGCATCAGAGGCTTGATTTCGGATATTGTTAGCTGGGACATCTGAATAAAAAACAGAATCTAAATTACGTAGATACAGAATTATTTTGTTATTAAAAACTCCAGTTTCAGATAAACCAAATGAAATTAAAGCATTAACAGGACACAGAGATTCTCTAATTTCAGCAAAGGTTTCACTTGAGTAAGGGATTCGGTTACGACCAATCCCATATATTTTAGAATTTTTGATGTAAACATTTCCTAGCGGCGAACCCATGTAAACTTCATCTTCTTTAGAGTTGGCCACAAAAGGACAAAATTGAACACCTAAATATATACGTTGACGCAAACACTCGTTCTGAAATTGTGGCTGTTTTTGTATAAGTGTTTCATTACATTTTAAAGAACATTGTTTATCTTTATGACCATCTATAAACATTGATGCACTCCAGATTTTACCCTGGGAAGGTTTATCAATTTTTAATGCCTCAGCTATTGGTTGGATTAGATTTTCTTCAAATATTTTCTTTAATATTTTCTTCCTAGAGTACGACTTAAGTGATAGAAGGGTCACATTTACTCTATTTTAATATTGATAATTAAATTAATTTAAATGAGATGTTTTTATAACGGTAAAAGTCCAAAGACTAATGTATTTAAGAATAATTCCCAGCAGAATAGCTGGTGAATTTATAATAGTATGTAGCAATGATATCCCGTTTTCTATAGACGGAAAATTCCCCTACAAGTTACATTTTCTATGGGTAACTTGTGTATACAATGGCAGCAATATTATCTGCCTGTATGTAATATTATTAAATGGTGCCGGATTTTCTGACAGGGACACCTGTGTGGGACACCAGGTGTCCACACCTGTGTAGGACACCTGTGTGGAACACCTGGTGTCCAAACCTGTGTGGGAGACCTGGTGTCCACACCTCTATGGAACACCTGGTGTCCACACCTGTGTGGGACACCAGGTGTCCACACCTGTGTGGAACACCTGGTGTCCAAACCTGTGTGGGAGACCTGGTGTCCACACCTCTATGGAACACCTGGTGTCCACACCTGTGTGGGACACCTGGTGTCCACACCTCTATGGAACACCTGGTGTCCACACCTGTGTGGGACACCAGGTGTCCACACCTGTGTGGAACACCTGGAGTCAACACCTGTGTGGGACACCAGGTGTCCACACCTGTGTGGAACCCCTGGTGTCTAAACCTGTGTGGGACACCTGGTGTTCCACACCTGTCTGGGACACCTGGTGTCCACACCTGTGTGGGACACCTGGTGTCCACACCTGTGACAGACACCTGGTGTCCCACACAGGACGACCACCACTACCATGCTGGAGGACTTGTACTCACCTAGTTGTGCTTGCGGGGCTTGAGCTCTGGTTCTTTGGTCCCGCCTCTCAACTGTCAATTGACTGGTGTACAGATTCCTGAGCCTACTGGGCTCTATTTATATCTACATTTGAAACTGTGTATGGAGTCACCCTCCACTACATCACTGCCTAATGCGCATTCCATTTGTTAACTACTCTGACACTGAAAAAAGTTATTTCTAATGTCCCTCTGTCTCATTTGGGTAGTCAGTCTCCACCTGTGTTCCCTTGTTCGAGTACCACCTGTGCTAAACAGTTTATCTATATCTACCCTGTCAATTTCTCTGACAATTTTGTAGATAGTGATCATGTCTCTCCTAACTCTTCTGTCTTCCAGTGTCGTGCGGTTCAGTTCCAGTAATCTTTCCTCATAGCTCACTCCTCTCAGCTCGGGACTATCCTGGTGGCATACATCTGAACATTTTCTAACTTTGGTTTGTGTTTGACTAGATGTGGACTCCAGGCTGGAGTTGCATATTCCAGTATTGGTTTGACATATGAGGTATACAAGGTTCTAAATAATTCCTTACACAAGTTTCTGAAGGCAGTTCTTATGTCTGCAAGCCATGCATACACTGCTGATGTTATCCTTTTGATGTGGGCTTCATAGGACAGGTCTGGTGTGATATCAACTCCCAGAACTTTCCCTCGTCCTGACTCCTGAAGGATTTCCTCTCCCGGCTGGTACCTTGTGCTTGGCCTCCGGCTCCCTACGCATATCTTCATCACTTTGCACTTGCTCGAGTTAAACTCTAGTAGCCATATGTTGGACCATTCCTTCTGTCTGTCCATGTCATCCTATAGCCTCTTGCAGTCCTTCTCCTTCTCATAATTTTAGCATCATCAGCAAACATTGAGAGGAATGAGTCTACACCTTCTGGAAAATCATTCACGTATATCGGAGACAGGATAGGTTCAAATATTAAACCCTGCGGTTCATCACACCAGTCGACATCACTTCTGACATCACACCAGTCTAAGGTCTCCCCTCACAGTAACTCTCTGCTTCCTGTTGTTTAGGCATTCACTTATCCATTGGAGCGCCCTACCACTTACTCCAGCTTGTTTCTCCAACTTATGCAACAGTCTCTTATGGGGTACTTTGTCATAAGCTTTCTGACTGTCCAAGAAAATGTGGTCTGCCCATGCTTCACTTTCTTGCTTAATGATTGTTGATTGGTTATAGAATTCTATTAAACCTGTGAGACACGACTTGCATTCTCTGAACCCATGCTGGTGAAGGGTTACAACGTGCCTTCACTCTGATGTAGTGCAGTCCCCGTGGCATAGTGGTAAGACGCTCGCCTAGCGTTTTGCATTGTGTTCGTATCCTGGCCTGGGAGGATTTACTGGGCGTCAGTCCTTAACTATAGCCTCTGTTTTACTCAACAGTAAAATGGGTACCTGGTTGTTAAACGATTGGGCGGGGTCATATTCCGGGGAACATTAGGATTAAGGACTTGCCCGAAACGCTATGCGTGCTAGTGGCTATACAGGAATGTAGCAACTCTTGTATATATATAACATAAATAAAAATAAATAAATAAAAAGATGTGCTACCAGGCTTTTTCTCACGATCATTTCCATCACCTTGCATGGTATACAAGTTAGGGACCCTGGCCTGTAGTTTAGGGCCTCGTGTCGGACACCTAGTGTCCAAGGGATGAGCACCACAACCATTCTGGAGGACCTGTGTGGGGGAACCCCTGATGAACACTGGGATGACAACCACTACCATTCTGGAGGACCTGTGTGGGGGACCCCCCTGATAAACACTGGGATGACCACCATTACCTTTCTGGAGGACCTGTGTGGGACCCCTGATGAACACTGGGACGACCACCACTACCATTCTGGAGGACCTGTGTGGGGGATCCCCCTGATGAACACTGGGACGACCACCACTACCATTCTGGAGGACCTGTGTGGGGGACCCCCCTGATAAACACTGGGATGACCACCACTACCTTTCTGGAGGACCTGTGTGGGACCC
>NC_091181.1:16553163-16640663 GCF_040958095.1 Procambarus clarkii | reverse complement strand
TCAAACCTTATTACAGGTAAAACCAGTAGGCAGTCTACTGTATTTTATCAAACCGTTATTAGTATAATAGATCTTGTAATAATTTTGCAAAAATAATGGCATTTACTATTTTTAAAAGATTATTAGCAAATTTACAGAAATGGTGCATTCGGAAGACAAAACCGTGGTAGACATGGTTGGAACAAGTTAGGTGAGAGGGTGGTGGAGGCCAAAACCATAATCATAATCATCTGTATCAAACCTTATTACAGGTAAAACCAGTAGGCAGTCTACTGTATTTTATCAAACCGTTATTAGTATAATAGATCTCGTAATAATTTTGCAAAAATAATGGCATTTACTATTTTTAAAAGATTATTAGCAAATTTACAGAAATGGTGCATTCGGAAGACAAAACCGTGGTAGACATGGTTGGAACAAGTTAGGTGAGAGGGTGGTGGAGGCCAAAACCATAATCATAATCATCTGTATCAAACCTTATTACAGGTAAAACCAGTAGGCAGTCTACTGTATTTTATCAAACCGTTATTAGTATAATAGATCTCGTAATAATTTTGCAAAAATAATGGCATTTACTATTTTTAAAAGATTATTAGCAAATTTACAGAAATGGTGCATTCGGAAGACAAAACCAATTTTTCACTTTTGACAATTGAGCACCTGCTACATCCAGATTCTAGGGAGGAAAGGAAGGACGATCTTACTGGATCCCATAGCCTCTCCGAGGCACAAACCAGGCTTTTACATAACCCCCCCCCCCTGCACCCGAGCTTTTTAAAATAGTAAATGCCATTATTTTTGCAAAATTATTACGAGATCTATTATACTAATAACGGTAAATAAATAATAAATAGTAAATAAATCAAAATCAGTTACATTATTTTATCTTATTCATAGCATAAATGTTCTCGAAGATTACTAAAAAGAAATTGAATTAGACTACAGCAAATTGGCAAACTTTACCTTGTATCTGTTTCCACCGAGTTTGTTTGGGGCGTTCTTCAACATATCAGCAATACTTGTCTCAACATCTCTTTCAGTTGCATTAGTGTGGGTGTTGATACAGGCTTCTGGAAATTTATAAGAATTAATTAATATATATAATTATAATTCACTTTGCAATTCCCCATTCCACAGTCCTCTCGTCCTTCCCACTTCCCTGTCCCCACATCATCCCCACTATTCCCACTTCCCTGTCCCATCGTCCTCCTTACCATTTTCCCCTCCCCTGTCCTTCTTCCTCCCCCACCATCTCCCATTCCCCTGTCCCTTTGTCCTCCCCAGCATTCCCCTGTCCCCACCATCCCCAACTCCCCAGTCCCCTCGTCCTCCCCACCATTACCCTCTCCTCTGTCCCCTCGTCTTCCCCACCATACCCCCCTCTCGTCCTCCCCACCATTCCAAACTACCTCATCCGATGCATTCTATAATGGTCTGATGCTTCCATCAGAAAATTGGGAACATCAAATGATCTGATATTCCCATCACTGAAAAATAAGAACAGCTAAAAAAATGAAATGAAAAAAATAAAAAAATAAACTATACTCATGAAATGAACAGTATGGTAAACAACACAGCTCAATTTCAATGCAATGTCACACAAAATTATTAAATCGAAATGAAAATAAATTGAAATCTATGAAAATTCAAATTATCAATACAATCGGAAATATTGAAATAATATCGCAACATAATATAGTGTGGGTTGCTCTTACGTGCAACAGACGGTGCTGTTTTTCAAAAAAGGCATGGTTTTACCTGTCACAAGTGTGGCATCTATACTTATACTCACGAAATGAACGGTATGGTAAACAACATAGCTCAATTGCAATGCAATGTCACAATAACATTTAATAACAATAATAACAATAACATTTAAATATACTTTAAGATATAATCTAGAAGAAAATAAGAACATTGAAACGGTTCATGAACTCGATTTCAATAAAGGACACTATGGGGAACTTTGAAAAACAGTTAATGAGTATAATTAGACAGACTTGTTGCTAGGCAGAGGAGTAAATAATGAGATATATGGCAAATTTTGCAAAATATACGGCACACAAACATTCATACCCAAACAAAGCAAAATGCTAGGTAAGAACAAAGCAGTTGGCCCGTAGGGGAAAGGAGATACCCACAAGACTGGAATACAAGTCATTAACAAGCACACAAGTACTACACTACACTACAACCGCACTACTACCAGAACTGGACGAATCACTACCAAAACAACACATTGCACATCACTACCAAAACAACACAACACAACACAAGCATTGGCAAAGAATTATAGACCAGTTGCACTAACATCCCACATAATAAAATTATTTGAGTGATCAGGAGTCAGATTACTAGTTTTATAGAGACCAATGACCTCCACAATCCAGGCCAACAAGGATTTAGAGCAGTTTCTATGATCGAGCCACTGAGATCTATAAAGAATTCTGATCAAGAAAGAGATCTAGGGGTGGCTTTAGATAGAAAACTATAACCTGAGGATCATATTAAGAACATTCTGCGAGGGGCCTATGCTACACTTTTTAACTTTAGAATTGCTTTTAAATACATAGGTCAAAAAGTTTTAAAAGTTTTAAAAGTTTTTTAAACCTCTCGTGTATCATGAGTGTGTTAAAGCATCAGATGGTGCATTCAGATGATGAATATTACCTAGTTCCTTCATCTGGGAAGAATGAACACATATTGGTGCATTCGGATGATAAAAACTAACTACTGTAGTTTAATTGATCAACAGACTGTATATCATATGCAGACTGTATGTGGATCTGCGGGCCACTCCAAACAACAGCCTGGTGGACCAAGCTCCACCAGGGCTAAAGCACAAAGTGATATAGATGTGATAGAGAAACTAGGTCAAATGGAGGAGTAGGTCTGTATATTAAACAGCACCTGACATGCACAGAGCTACTAAACTCAATGTGGTGGTAGAGTGGTGGGGGGGGGGGGAACATTGCAGAAAAAAACAAAAATACAATTTGGTCAACAAAACAGCATTGTTTAAAATAGAAGACATGGGTTGTCATTTTGGGGGTAAGGTAGGTTACATTGAGTTAATTAGTTAGTACTTAGTTTTTATCTTAAACTGGTTGGGAGAGGTACAGTGTTGCTGTGCTGGTGAAAGAACACCTAAAGGTAAATTAAATAATGATTGCGAATCCACAAGAAGTTGACATAATATCGCTAGAGATCTGCAATCAGGATGATAAACTTTCCTTAAAGAATTTGACAAACACTTGCTGATAGGACATGAAGTAAATGAAATGTATGTCAAGTTTTGTGAAATATATGATAAAAGCACAACAAAATTTGTACCAAAGGAGAGATGCAGAACTAGGAAAAGGGGTTTGTTCAACAGAAATTGCGAGAGGGCCTGAGACCCAAACACACACAAATGGAATCAATATATAGCAAGAGGCCAAACCCCCAAACATACAAGCGATGCAAAGATGCGAGAAACAGCAGCAGCATTAAGGAGAGGGACTTAAGGACCATAAATAAAGTGTAAAGTGTGAAAATAAACTCGAGTAAATTTTTTTAACTACTCTCGACAGTGAAGAAAAACAAATATTCAGACGATTTGTGTTAGAATCATTAATCTTACACTTTCGGTCATATTCAACAACACAAATACATACACACACATTCCTGTTGCTGTAGCAAGTGAAGAATTACACACACAGATCACAATAACGTGATGCATCAAATGAACAAATCCACAAGGGCCGTGATGAGGATTCGAACCTGCGTCCGGGAGCATCCCAGACACTGCCTTAATCGACTGAGCTACAACAGGGTAAAAGGGTTGAAACCGAAGTTCTACTGAACTTACTGGATCCCATAGCCTCTCCGAGGCACAAACCAGGCTTTTACACAACCCCCCCCCCCTGCACCCGAGCTATGTCAACAGGCCGTTCTCCCTCTTCGCCCTTCCGAATGCACCATATCAGTAAATTTTTTAATAATCTTTTAAAAATAGTAAATGCCACTATTTTTGCAAAATTATTACGAGATCTATTATTCTATAGAATAATGCATATAAATGCATATATGCATATAAATACAAAACATAAATACAAAACAAGTAAATGTAAATAATTTTACCTTGCACCTAGATCCACCAAGCCTGTATGGCGCGCGTTTCAGTACTTCGGAAATCTAGAACTATCTTGAATCTCTAATCTGCAATGAAACAATACATATTATTGCACTTACCAAAACATGGATGAATGTAGAAAATACAGAACTATTAGCTGAATATCAAATAAATGGATTTAATCTATTTCACACAGATAGATATATTACACCGTGTATATTAGGTAATACCTAACATACACGCCTCCACACACACTACATTTGAAATGTAGTCTCAAAAAGACTACATTTCAACAGCAAAGATTACTCCATAAAAAAATAATTAAATTATTGACCAACATGAGAGAGGGTTAGCCAACATGAGAGGGTTGTGTTGATTGCCTGAAAATATTTAAATTGTGTAATGTATTGAATGGCATTTTTCAAGTTACAACATTTTTTAAATTACTGAACTAGGTTCTAGGCTTTGCTAGGCTTAATTCAATTATTACAGATAAGCCTAACCTAGCCTAGAACCCAGTGGGTTTTCTTCCTATTGGGGAGTGTTGTACATGCCTCGCCTCCACATACACACTAGCACAGCCAGGCCTCGCCTCCACATACACACTAGCACAGCCAGGCCTCGCCTCCACATACACACTAGCACAGCCAGGCCTCGCCTCCACATACACCAGCACTGCCAGGCCTCGCCTCCACATACACCAGCACTGCCAGGCCTCGCCTCCACATACACACTAGCACAGCCAGGCCTCGCCTCCACATACACACTAGCACAGCCAGGCCTCGCCTCCACATACACCAGCACTGCCAGGCCTCGCCTCCACATACACACTAGCACAGCCAGGCCTCGCCTCCACATACACACTAGCACAGCCAGGCCTCGCCTCCACATACACACTAGCACAGCCAGGCCTCGCCTCCACATACACACTAGCACAGCCAGGCCTCGCCTCCACATACACCAGCACAGCCAGGCCTCGCCTCCACATACACACTAGCACAGCCAGGCCTCGCCTCCACATACACACTAGCACAGCCAGGCCTCGCCTCCACATACACCAGCACTGCCAGGCCTCGCCTCCACATACACCAGCACTGCCAGGCCTCGCCTCCACATACTCACCAGCACAGCCAGGCCTCGCCTCCACATACACCAGCACTGCCAGGCCTCGCCTCCACATTTAAACCAACCAAGCCCACAAATACGTTAACATGGACCAGCATTACACCGTCTAACATACTCTGTCAGATGTAACAACTAAATTTGTGAATTCAAGACCAAATCTATTGTATAACACAGTGTTAGTACGAGAAAAACATTACTTACATTCGAAGCCGTGTTTTAAAATGGCGGCGGTCTTGTACTGACGCTCCAAACTGTGTGTTCGTTTGCGTATGATGAACGTGTGACAATTTACTACAACAATTATTTAATTATTCTTATTCTTTATTTTAATATTTTTAGGGTACATGAAATTTCAAACTTATTTGCACACAATAATATAATTGCATTGTCATAACCTTTATATATTACGGAAAATACGATGACATGAACGAAGTCAAAGTGAAGTTGAAGTCAAAGTCATTCGCCGAACGTATTAGTCATTTTTTTTCTCCCAAACGATAGGGGTAACAAATCCACAGAGAATATAAGTGTACAGTAAAGTCAATTTTATTCAGGAAAGTACATACATAGTTGATTTACAAACATAATGTTGGATTTATAGATAGAGCTAGTGCATACAATACCTAAAGCCACTATAGTAGGCATATAGCATTTCAGGCAACCGGGCAGTATATATGGACCCCTTACTCAAATCTCTGAATATGTTAGATATTAAGTCCCTGCACATACTCTCATGTGTATTTTATATATATAAAACGCTGCACTGTAATGTCAATCCTGACCTTAAAAGCTTCCTAGAAGGTTGTAACAGATCCCATGAGCACCACACCAGAAACAAATACCTATTTGATATTCCAAGAGTACGACTTAGTCAAACTAGAAATGCTTTACAAATCAAGAGACCTCGAATGTGGAATGACCTTCCCAATTATGTTAAAAACTGTACCTCTCCCAACCAGTTTAAGATAAATAAAGATAAATTTATAAGTTAAGAAAAATTCCACAAATCAACAACCCTGTTACTGACCCTGTATTTACCCAAGTCTTTCCTAAATCTAAACTTATCCAATTTATACCCATTGTTTCGTGTTCTATCTTGTGTTGACAATTTTAATACCCTATTAATATCCCCTTTGTTATATCTATTCAGGAAATTGTGGTTGATCTCGAACCCATTGATAATGTGACGACTTATACAGAATTTTGTAACTATATCATCAAGATTGTAACCAGCTTAGCTAAATGTAGTGTGGGGTTCAGTCCCTAAGCCCATATATGTGCCTCTCTAACCATTTAGGTTACAGGGCAAAAACATAAAAACAAAGTTAACTGCAGAAGGCCTATTGGCCCATACCAGGCAGCTCCTATCTATAACAGATAAACACTAAGTACTACCTAATTAACTCAATGTAACCTACCAACCTAACCCCCTATCCACCTAACCTATCCACCGCTGCCCACTGGATGGGGGGCGGTGTGCAGGACAAACATATAAATTTTGATACTAGCTCTCCACATATGTCAGTTGCTTAACACTTTAGTGCGCGCGGCGTTCTGGGCGCTCAAGCGTAAACACAAAAAAGTTTATAATCTTTTCACGCTCCTAACCTCAATTCTCAAGCTACGTTTTTCATTTTGGTATCAATGCGTTGGCAATAAAATTCTCTACAAGATCATATGCATAAAATGTCACCGAAGCATTTGGTATCCCACCACGAAGTAAATAAACACGAAGATGACTCGCCGTGACACCCAAACAGGAAGTAAATGTTCATACTCTTTCGTTTGTTGCCAGCCTCACAGTCATCCTACAGCGCTCATTTTGATATCACTGAACTCGCAATAAAATTCCCCACCCAGACATATGCCTATCAATGTCTAATTATGGTATCGGGTGACCCGCACGAGTGTGGGAACTGGGCGAAGCGTTAGCCGTGATTTCAGCAGGGACGACACTGTTGGGATGCAGTGCTTTGAATGTTTATACTTATTTAACTCTCCTGACATTATTTCTGAAGCTACGTATTTCATTTTTATAGCAATGTGTTCGCAATAGAAAGTTCTATAAGAACATGGGTAGAGTTGGCCAACACAGCGTCAAATAAATTTGCGGCGAATAAAATCTTACGCGTGTTTGTACCCGTGAGCGTCAAAAGTTTTTACTTTGCTCATGTTTTTCAAGTTTATACTTGTTTCACACCGTTTTTTTTTGTATAGTGTTCGGAATAAAATTCCCTACACAGACATATGCATATCAAATACAATTCCTTGGAATTCACAGCTGTAGAGATGACGGAAAACACACAACCGGAACCCGCTCTTGACACTCCAACTCACACCCGCAACACCCACAAAAAAAGTTTCTCTTGTTTCATGTATACTTACTTTAGTTTTCGTGCTACAGTTCTCATTTAGGTATCAAAATATTCCTAAGAAAATAGACTACAATACTGAAACAATCTAAGACAATTATGTGTACTTACCAAAGCAAAGACGATTGTAGTAAAATAAGTTGAGCATTTTATCTCCACTCCACCTCCTTCAGGTACTGATTCCTGAAGTTGCTCAACAGATGTTCCTAGGTGGAGTGAAGCTGATGTAGGTGGTTATTTCTTGTCCACCCAATACACCCTTTTCCTGTGATAAGTGGTGTAATTACAAGGTATGACGCAAAGTGGAACATCGCATGTCTTGCACGCTATACCAGTTTCCTTCCTGATACCCGACTTTGAACACACTTCACACCTGCGACGTTTGGGGATTTTTACCAGCTCATGTTTCAATTTATAGTTCAGGCGAGTCTCTGCTATAACAACACGTCGCTGTTGTCTCTGGGTTGGCAATAAACTACTGTCTGAATCGTCGCTCTCACTATTGTTTTCAAACACTAATGTGGAATATGAATTATCTTCATCAGATTCAGCTTCAGCACTAGGTGTAGACGTGAAGAGAGGGCGCCTCACACCCGACGGGCCAGGTGTTGACGGGTCAGCAGGAGGATACACAGGACCAGTGTCATGATTTATGTCTGGAGCATGAACTAGATGTGGAGATGGTGTAGTTGTTGCAGGCCACTCTGCCTTGTCAAATTTCAATAAAGACCAAATAGCAACTTCATGGAAATAGAGCAGAGTTAGTTTCCTTCGATCATCTGTGTTGGCCTTGTACAATGCATGTACAATGCATTGAGTAAAGACCAAATAGCAACTTCATGGAACTAGAGCAGAGCTAGTTTCCTTCGATCATCTGTGTTGGCCTTGTACAATGCAACCACAAGTTGACATTGAATGTGAATTAACAATGAGACAAGTAAGATTTATACTAATACATTTATACTAACTCTGTTGAGCGTTGACCATTTATACATCAAATCTGTTGATGTGAGCACTTTAGTTTAGTCTGCCGTTTAAAGAAAAAAAGAGAATATCAATGGTATATCACAGAAAACGAATTTATCATAAACTCATGTATTTGTCTTATCATATTGAACTGCATTCATATTTTTAATATATAACAATATGAATATACAAATTTCTGTAAATCCCCTACCTTGTTGGAATCTGTGGAAATGAATGAGCAAATGTGCTGGCTGAAGGCGCTGAAGGAAACCACATTGGTTTCATTTTGGATACAAATGTCCATGGAGATTCAAAATGGAAACTAATTATATAGTTGAACCTGCAGAGACGAGTTTAAGAATCTGTGTTGAGAGTGATGGACACAGCCTTCACAATTATACTTCAGAGAATGTAAACATCTAAGAGTCATTAGAAATATGTGTAGAATAATAAACCCTACATTGTTTGAGTTAGGGAAAACACCATTTGTGATATATAGATACTATAGCTGTTCCTAAAGATTCACCCTTTTTTGCACCAGCAAGATAACATATAAGATTTTAAGAGTTGACGAATGTTAATATTCTTGTTTGATAAACTGTGAACTTGAGACATAGTTAATAAGAACATATTAACACAACAAAATGTTTTCAAAATCTTTAACACCACTTTCCAGCAACTTATATAATTTATATAAATTATTTTAGAGAATAATACATAAATTATATATTTAAACATGATATAGTGTTTAGTGGAATGTATAAGGAGTCAAATTGTGTTAAAAAGAGCAATTTTTAGAAAATTTGGAAAAATACTTTTTTCTGTTCAAATTATAACTAAATGGATTTTAAAGGTTTCACTCAGCCAATATATATCATTCACAATTTATTAATGAATTTTACAAAAAAACACCATAAATTTTATATTTAAACATGTAAAAACTATTTGTTTTACATTTGGAAGAAAATAATTGTAGAAAAACAATTTATAAATAAACCTTTGTGTTTGGATTTTTTGAGTAAAAGTTTCTCAAAGGCTCTCCTGCACCATTCTCAATGCAAATCATTCCCACACCTATGGGAAGAGATAGGCGAACGTTGTGTAGATGATTTGTGTTTGCTGGGCCCTGATGAACACTGGGACGACCACCACTACCATTCTGGAGGACCTGTGTGGGACCCCTGATGAACATTGGGACGACCACCACTACCATTCTGGAGGACCTGTGTGGGACCCCTAATGAACACTGGGACGACTACACCTTTTTTACATCAGGATCTGTGTGGGGGACTCCTGATGACGTTATAACTCTCTCACTACATCTTCAGAATATCATTTAATATATCAGTATTTCTGTGAATGCTATGTCCTATCAATTTGTCTCTATCTGACCAATTCAATCGAAGCCATCGTAATGGTAGCGATCACACTAAATGAGAATGAGTTTAACACTAATAATATATAATATGTATGTATGCAAGTATTTATTAAACAATTACATTTCTGCAAACACCCTCCAGTGTCCGAATTATTTAATCCTTGACCGGCTGCCCACCGGTGTACTCAATCCTAATCCCTGTACCATCCTAGTCTCTGTAGGTCACTTTACTTTCTCCAGTTACAGGCCCAGTGTTATTCACTTCATAACAGCACACACAAATATTACACACCAAATCAAGTCACCAGTTCACCTCACACACTTCCCATAGGACAGCCAGCTATGATGGGGGTTCTCCAGCACAGAAAGGTGTCATCCTTGGCACGGCCACCAATAGCCTGCTAGGCTCTTGACAGCTCTATGTGGGCGCTATATCAGGACTGATTCTCCCACCATCCTTGAGCCAATATGCCATCTCCTAGCCCACATCTGTGACATCCTCTCTGGCCCTCCTCAACAACTACACATTGTGAATTAGCTTTCAAGGCCACTTCCGGTCGTGACGGGTAATCGAAGCTACTGCCAACATCTCATATTTTGCAGATGACGTTGGAAGATTCCGACATATGCTGGCATCCCAGCATAGCATCATCGATCTTACTGACCTCGCTTACATACTGAACCAATTTATACCCATAAATGATTCTTCCGACCTTATACTCTGAGAGAACGTTGCTAGTATATTCATATCTATTTGGGTCACACCAAATAACAATGAACACAGAGAAGATCAGCACTACCACGCTGGAGAAGCTGTGTGGGTTCCCCTTGACGACCACCACTACCATACTGGTGGACTTGTGTTGGGATCATTAACGACCACTGGGACGATCACCACTACCATACTGGTGGACTTGTGTTGGGATTATTGACGACCACTGGGACGACCACCACTACCACACTCGTGGACTTGTGTTGGGATCATTGACGACCACCACTACCATACTCGTGGACTTGTGTGGGGATCGTTGACGACCACTGGGACGACCACCACTACAATACTGGTGGATTATCCAAAATATAAAAATATGGTGTCCTTATTTTTCAAGATATACAGATACACAAATTAGATATACATGTATGGTACATATTAGTAATAAAAGTCTTAAATAAATCATTAGTATCGAATTTTAAAAAATAAAAACCATAGATATGGTATATCATTTGTTTATTATAATACAAATTTGACATTTTAATAATAAAATATAATTTTATTAGCAATATCACGGTAAAAACATGAGTAAATATAATATACTAATACGTTTGTTTTTATTTTTATATAATAACCTGAGTAAGTAATTTGTTTGAGATGAAACACTTTATCTCAAGAAGATAAAGAGATGAAACACATCTCTTTGATCATATGTAACTCAGGTGAAACCTATGATGCAAGAGATGAAACACTTTATACATCTTGAAGACCATTCTGTCACTAGACAATCACTTCCAGGATTGTTGATGTCCTCTTGCTAAGACGAGTTCAACAACTATGCAGATCTAGGGCTAACACGACCGTCAACAATTCATCTGTTCGTGCAAAGGATATTTGGAAGTTTATTCCTACGAGAAAAACCAATACTAAATCAAAATGGGGCAAAGATTGAGTTTATTTTATGGACATAACACCCATATATTGTACATGTTGGAAGAGTCTGTGTTCGGAACTGAATCGTATTTACAGTTTTATCGTCTCATAAGATGTCTTCAGCGTTGTCAGAGGAGTTTAGATGCAGGCGTGAAGGCGTGCAGGCGTCCCAAGTTACTGGTGAGAGATTAATGCTTAATCTATGTGTCTCTGTTGTCAAGTCTCCCTCAGAATTATATTATTATTATAACTACACACAGACTAATCTCACTAACGTGACTTCATCAATGAGAACATTTGAAGGAGTGGTGATGAGGACTCGAACCTATGCTCCGGGTGTTCCCAGGCACATGCTCTACACCACTAGGCCACAATATGGTCCGTGTCGTGGTGTAGACGCCTAGAGCGTGTCTGGGAACACCTAGTGCTTACGTTCGATTCCTCATCACGGCTCCTACGGATTTTCTCATTATTATTATTATTATTATTATTATTATTATTATTATTATTATTATTATTATTATTATTATTATTATTATTATTATTATTATTATTAGTAGTAGTAGTAGTAGTAGTTGTAGTAGTAGAAGTAGTAGTAGTAGTAGTAGTAGGTATAGTAATAGTGGTAGTAGTAGTTAGTAGTTGTAGTAGTAGTACTAGTAGTAGCAGTAGCAGTAATAGTAGTAGTAGTAGTAGTAGTCTTTGTAGTAGTGGTAGTAGTAGTAGTAGTAGTAGTAGTTGTAGAAGTTGCAGTCGTAGAAGTAAGTATTTAATCTTATTAATCCTACCAGCTGTACCCGGCCATGCGTTGCAGTGGCTTAGCAACGCATATGTGTTGCTGAGCCATAGCAACCTTCCCCTGTTCTCCAATCCTCCCCACCAGTCCACCCTCCCCCGTCCCCTCGTCCTCCCAATCATTCCCCACTCCCCCATCCCCTCGTCCACCCCACCTTTCCCCCCCTCCCTCGTTCCTTTGTTCTCCGCACAATCCCTCACTCCGCCATCCCCTAGTCCTCCCCAGCATCCCCTCCCCCGTCCTCCTCTCTTAATCATTCCCCACTCCACCGTCCCACTTGTCCTCCCCAAGATCTCTCACTCCCCCATCCCTTCGTCCTCCCTCCAATTCCCCCCTCCTCCATCCCCTTGTCCTCTCAACCATCCCCCCTCCCCTGTCTCCTTGTCCTCCCCATCATTCTTCATTCCCCTGTCCCCTTGTCCCCACCATCCCCAACTCCTCCGCCCCCTCAGCCTCCCCACGATTTCCCCCTCCCTTGTCCCCTTGTCCTCCCCAACATCCCCCAGTTCCGTCCTCTCGTCCTTCCCATCATTCCCCACTCCCTCGTCTGATGCAGTCCCAAATGATTTTATGTTCCTATCAGAAAATTGGGAACATCAAATGATCTGATGTTCCCTTCACTGAAATATGATAAAAACAGTTATAAAAACGAAACGAAAAAAAATGAAAAAATACAAAATAAACTATACTCACAAAATGAAAGGTATGGTAAACAACTCAGCTCAATTCCAATGAAATGTCACACAAAATAATAAAATCAAAACCAATATAAATCGAAGTTAATGAAAATTCAATTTATCAATGAAAACAGAAACCTTGAAATGGATTTGTAACATATTTAGTACAGCGTGTGTTGCTCTTACGTGCAACAGATGGCCCTGTTTTTCCAAAAAGCATGTTTTTACCAGTCACAGGTGTGGCATCTATACTTATACTCATGAAATGATCGGTATGGTAAACTACACAGCTCAATTCCAATGCAATGTCACACAAAATAATTAAATCAAAGTGAAAATAAATCATAATCTATAAAAATTTGATTTGTCCCTCAAATAAATTGAGGAGCAATACATGCTATACTAAATGTTACTATTCCATTTCAATGTTTCCGATTGCATTGATAAATTGAATTTTCATATTTTTCTATTTACTTTCATTTTGATTTAATTATGTTGTGGGATATTGTGTTAGAATTGAGCTGTGTTGTTTACCATACCTTCATTTCATGAGTATAAGTATAGATGCCACACCTTTGACAAGTAAAACCATGATTTGTTTGAAAAACAGCGCCATCTGTTGCACATAGGAGCAACACTCGCTATACTAAATATATTACGATTCCATTTCATTCTTTCCGATTGCATTGATAAATTGAAATTTCATTGATTTCAATTTATTTTCAATTTGATTTCAATATTTTGTGCGACATTGCCTTGTAATTGAGCTATGTTGTTTACCATACCGTTCATTTCATGAGTATAGTTTATTTTTTAACTTTTTTATTGTTTTTCATTTGGTTCTTAAATGTTCTTATTTCTCAGTGATGGGTACATCATATTGTTTGATATTCCCAATTTCCTCAAGGGAATACCAGATCATTTAGGAATGCATCGGACAAGGGTGTGGGGAATGATGGCGAGGACGAGGGGACGGGAGAGGGGGGATGGTGGGGACAACGAGGGGACAAGGTAGGGGGTAATGGTGGGGAAGACGACAGGATGTGGGAGGACGAAAGGGTGGGGGAGAGGAGAATGGTTGGGAGGACGAGGGGACAGAGGAGTAGAGAATGATTGGGTGGATGAGGGGAATGGTGGGGGAGGACTGGGGGAAAGGGAAAGGTTGCTGTGGCGTGGTACAGCTAGTATATAAATAAAAATGTAAATGTTCGTTCGTTCAAAATTGCTAATCTCCGAAAGTTCTTCATCGATTGCTTTGAAAATTTCACACAACGTTCCATATGCACCCGAGCGGGTTTTTATATACATACTATATAGATGTCACGTCTGTGACGAGAAAAAACATGTTTTTTTTTAAAGCTGTGTTTTTCATGTGAGGGAGAAATCTTTGAAACTTCTTTACTGTTTGCTTTGAAATTTGGACACAACGTTGCATTCGAATAGGTGCGTGTTTTTATATATCTACTATATACGTGCCTCACCTGTGACAGGAAAATCATGTTTTTTTTGACAAACGGTTACATCTTTTGGACGTAAGAGAAATACAAACAGTATTCTCCAAAAGTTCTTCACCGATTGCTTTGAAATTTTGACACAATGATCCATTTGAATATGCACATGTTTTTATATACCTACTATATAGATGCCACACCTGTGACAGGTAAAACATGCTTTAAAAAAACAGCACCATCTGTTGTTCATAATAGCCATGCACATTATTCTAAATATGTAGCGATTCCATTTCAATGTTTCCTATTGCATTGATAAATTGAATTTTCATAGATTTTGATTTATTTTCATTTTGATTTAATTATTTTGTGTGACATTGCATTAGAATTGAGCTGTGTTGTTTACCATACCGTTCATTTCGTGACTACTTTATTTTATGGATATATTTAATTTAATTTTTAAATTGTTTTCAATTCGTTTTTTTAACTGTTTTTCTTATATTTCCTTGATGGGAACATTAGATCATTTGATGTTCCCAATTTTCTGATGGGAATATCAGATCGATTGGTACTGCATCAGACGAGGGGAGTGGGGAATGGTGGGGGAGAAAGAGGAGTGAGAGATGTTGGGGAGGACAAGGGGACAAGGGAGGGGGTAATCGTGGGGAGGACGAGGGGACGGGGAAGTTAGGGATAGTGGGGACGAAGGGGCAGGGAAATGAAGAATGGTGGGGAGGACAAGGGGACAGGGGTGGGGGGGGATGGTTGAGAGGACGAGGGGATGGAGGAGGGGGGACCGGGAGGGAGGACGAGGGGACAGGGGAGTGGGAGATGGTGGGGTGGAAGAGGGGACGGTGGAGTGGGGAATGGTTAGGAGGACTGGGAGACAGAGGAAGGTTGCTGTGGCTGGGTACAGCTAGTGTATATAAATAAGAACGGAAATGTTCGTTTGTTCAAAATCGCTAATCTCCGAAAGTTCTTCACCGATTGCTTTGAAATTTTCACACAACGTTCCATTTGCATCCGAGCGGGTTTTTATATACATACTATATAGATGTCACGTCTGTGACAGGAAAAAAACATGCCTTTTTTGGAAAACTGAGTTTTCACGTGTTTTACAAGTGAGGAAAATCTTCGAAACCTCTTTACCGTTTGCTTTGAAATTTTGACACAACGTTGTATTCGAATAGGCGCCGGGTTTTATATACCTACTATATATATGCCTCACCTGTGACAGGAATTTTTTTTTTTTTTTAAACAG
The DNA here is from genome assembly GCF_040958095.1 of Procambarus clarkii. Classification (NCBI taxonomy): domain Eukaryota; kingdom Metazoa; phylum Arthropoda; class Malacostraca; order Decapoda; family Cambaridae; genus Procambarus; species Procambarus clarkii. The sequence goes on along the minus strand of NC_091181.1, from coordinate 16,624,881 downwards.
CACCATCTGTTGGACATAAGAGCAACACACCCTGTAATCTCCAGAAGTTCTTTACCATTTGCTTTGAAATTTGGACACAACGTTCCATTCGAATATGTTCATATTTTTATTTACCTACTATATAGATGAGATACCTGTGACAGGTAAAGACATACTTTTTTTGAAAATCAGCACCATCTGGTGCAAGTAATAACAACACACATTATACTAAACATGTTACAATTCCATTTCAATGTTTCCAATTGCATTGATAAATTGAATTTTAATGTATTTCGATTTTTTTTCATTTTGATTTATATATTTTGTGTGACATTGCTTTGGAATTGAGCTGTGTTGTTTACCATACCGTTCATTTCGTAGAAATAAGTATAAATACCACACCTGTGACTGGTAAAAAAACATTTTTTTTTTTAAGAAACAGCGCCACCTGTTGCTCGTCAGAGCAACACATGCTACACTAAATATGTTACGATTCATAAATTCAATAAACTCATGCCCCTGCTTACTAACTCATGCCCCTGCTTACTAACTCATGCCAGCCCTGCTTACTAACTCATGCTAGCCCTGCTTACTAACTCATGCTAGCCCTGCTTACTAACTCATGCTAGCCCGGCTTACTAACTCATGCTAGCCCTGCTTACTAACTCATGCTAGCCCTTGTTACTAACTCATGCCTCTGTTCACTAACTCATGCTAACCGCCTTCTTACTAACTCTTGCTAGCCCTTCTTACTAGCATGAATTCATCTTCATATTTTTCAAAAGGTGGAGGTCTAACATTTTCTGATAACCTTTGCGCTTGATATACCACCACTGACATATAAGGCAACTAATGGATTCGACAAATTACACATGATATCAAAAAGTATTGCATAGCAACAGTAGTTGCGTTACATGAGTTATTGGGGCCCCCCACCACAATAGCTGTGAGCTATAATGGTGTCAAAAAAATGTAATTTAATATAGAACATTAACAGATTCCTAATTTATATTAAATTACTTAAAACACTAAACTATTTTCCTTCATAGTATATTTACATGTTAAAAATACACTATGGGGCATCAAACCCAACACAATATGGCTGAGGCCCCACTATTTAGCATTCTTTTTTGTATTCTATGAAATATCGCAGCAAATGTAAATGTTTTTAATGTTTATTACAAAACATAAACATACATTTGCTGCTATTTTTCATATTAAAATCTAATTTGAAGCGCGACAAATATATCTATAAAATTTATAAACAGGTTAAAACCATACAAATGCAAGCATCCCTTTTTCACCAGTAATTAACTGAATTCCACAGAAAATGGAATCTTTACTTTGGCTACAGAAAACGGAGCAAAGCCGAGGGGGATGACTGGAATAAACAGTTTCCAAGCTGACTCTTCTCACATATTAACATGTCTTTCTTGACCTCATTTCAAATTATATAAAGTACTGGAAGCTCATTTTCCATAGCAAATATACTAAGGAACTCATTTTACGACTGGAATGCAAACTAGGACCCCTCATTTAGATTTAAAAACACGAGAATTATTGACTGAACATTTACCCACCATCAAACACACAGGACTCTTTAAAGCTATCTTAACTTCTTTAAAACCCTAATATGACCCCCTCTCACATGCAGATCCTGTTCTATGGTTCGCCCTTCATGTCAATATACCCCACAGTATCATGCAAATTCAAGATAAGGCTTACTACACCTAAATATCCAACTTGGTCTTTGTAAGGAATCTTGAACCCCCCTTGTATGCTTGACCCCACTGGGGTAATCATAGGTAGGGGGTCCCTATTACTGACGTAATGTCACGTGACACACCCGCGACAAATAAGGAAAATTTCACCTGATTGGCCCATTACCCCCGGGGCGGAAAGAGGATTTTTCTACTCGGCTCCTGATTGGTAAAAAAATCGTGCCCCGTTCTCTCCACCCACCTCTGACCATTAAAGAAAATGGAGCTGTGCCATGGGCTCCCTATACTATTCAGTCATAGCATCATTAAAGTACTCTAAAAAACTTCTATATTCGCTTTCAACTATGTTTTTTTTTTTTAATCTATTGAACATGCACCCTCTGATCCATTCATTAGTAGGGGCCCCCAAATTGATACCGTAGTACTCTGGTTACACCCCGGGCCAAATAGTGAATTTTTGCTCATGCTATTAAATACTCCAAAAACGTTTATATGCCTTTCAGCAGTGTATTTTTGGTTTGAATCTATTGAACATTCATCCTCTGTACCTTTCATAAGTAGGGACCCCCTTCTTGATGCCTAATACTCATAATAAAAGTAAGAGACAAATCATAAAAAAACAGGTTAGGATAGGGCACGAGTAGCTCAGCCACACCCTGGGAGGTGGGTCCCGGGGATCCCAAGGGGGGGGGGGGACGGACAACCACTCCACCTAGCCAGCCAGCCAGGTGCGCGCCGAGTGCGTCCTGACCCGACCACTTGAAAAGTTTTTTTTACGATTTGGCCTGCCAGGGTTGAGTCGGCATGGAGGTGCCCAACCGTTTCTGAAAATTAATTCCCCATGTGTCTCCTTTTACACTACTCCCTTGCAGGTCTTAAAGGCCACTTAACAAGACAGATCAAGAAATGTGAAGATTTTTAACAACAATCACCAGTTGATTATGCAACCTGTCCTCTTAAAAAGAATATCAACATTTGCCGTTTGACTCTAAGGCTGTTTTGGACGTTACTTTGTGCAAAACTACGTCTATTATCGCTTCCATGGACTATCTCTTGTTATACAATGAAATACCACACTCTTATTATTCTATAACTCACTGACTATGCTCTGATATTTGTTCCTAAAGTAAAAATATATATATTTTTGCCTTAATTAGGCCATAATCAAGAAAATTCCAGCCTATCGATCTTTATATTTAGGAAAACATCTAATAAATTTGGAAATTAATTTTTCGTTCGCCGACAGTTGCCTGTTACTATTTAATCCTCTATGCTTTAATGTCGCTGGTCATTGTGACTTTCCCAGGATTTATATAGGTTTTGTAGTAGCATTTAGTCAGACTACAGTAATTTAACTAATGGGAAACCTCTATAGTTGTCGTAAATTAATAATAATCATTTATCAAATAATAAATTAGCAAACATATGCAACATTTTATGTTACGATATTTCGGGTAGGCCGTTCTGTTTGTTTACAACCCCAATGGTTCAAAATACACAATACTTTTAATATATAAGTGACTAAGTATGCTCTAATATATGGTCCTCAATGAAAATTAATTTTATTTTTTTGTTAATTTGTCCATAATGAATAAGATTCCTTACTGTTGATCTTTATTAAGATAAACATCTAAACAAATTGGTATTGTGTTTTCGTTCAGATAAAGTTTCCAGATACTATTTCCTAGTTATCAATTAATGTAGGTGGTTATTTTAATTCACAGCTACCAGGGGCTTTCTCCCATTATACAATATAAATGTACTCACTAACTATTCTCTGGTATCTGTTCTTCAAGTAAAATGACCTATTTTTTTGTTTTATTAGTCCATAATTCATAAAATTCCTTCAGGTCGATCTTTATATTTAGGAAAACATCTAATCAATTTGGAATTTAATTTTTCGTTCACCTACAGTTACCAGCTACTATTTCATTGTTATATTTTATGTCGCTGGTCATTACAATTTTCCAAGAATTTAAACAGCTAAACAGCAAGTAGCATCTTGTTAGAGTACAGGAATTTACCTATGGAGAACCTCGATAGCTGCCGAAAATGATTAATGATTATATATGGAATTTAAAATAATGAATTACATACCATTTCTTATGTTACGTCTTCGGCGGTTCTGCGAGTTTACAACCGAATTGTTTAAAAATCGCACTATTTTAAATGTATGAGTCACTAGTATGCTCTGATATATGTTCTGCAATGAAAATAAAGATTGTTTTGTTGTTAATTACTCCATAAATGTGTAATGTGTTAATTCAATCTAAAATCTTTTTGCAACGTTTATATGCGATATACGTAGCTGGCAATTACCTAATATTTAAAAATAATAGTTACAACATTCTATTAATATACAATGTTGAAATAAATATCACACAAAATCTGTATATCTGTTTTTAGATGTCTTTTAAATTTTCATTTAAAATAATATTAATGATTTTTGTGAATCTTGAGTAAAAATTATGTTAATTATTATTAATGTAATTGTTATTATTTTAAGTAAAAGAATTGCAAGTATTCGAATAACCACGGGGTCTCTGTTTGTGTATGAATGCACGGATTTGTTTTTGTTATGAGATGGACGCCTTAGAAAGCATGGTGCAGGCCACCTGTGTAATCCAGTAATTTAGTATTTACGATTATAATAAGTAATATTTCTTTTATAATAATATTGTAGCAGGTGGTGTTGTGGTAGGACACTCGCCTGGCGTTCCGCGAGCGCTATGTCATGGGTTCGTATCCTGGCCGGGGAGGATTTACTGGGCGCAAATCCTTAACTGTAGCCTCTGTTTAACGCAACAGTAAAATGTGTACTTGGATGAAAAAACGATTCTTCGCGGCGGGAATCGTATTCCAGGGACCTGCCCGAAACGCTACGTGTACTAGTGGCTGTACAAGAATGTAACAACTCTTGTATATATCTCAGGTTAGGGGCTAGGCATTTGAACTCTTAGGTCAGCAAACTAGCTAGAAGGTTAGACCATTAGACTCCACTGGTCAATCGGGGCCCTGCATGACCCAGCTTATCCTAACCTAGCCCAGCTTAAACCATCTTAGCATAGTTCATTCTAGCTGTGCATAGTGCTTGCACAGCCTTGCTTATCCTAGTTTACCTCTTACTAGCCTACCGTAGCCAAGCCTATCCCACTATACCCTTACCTAGTCTTGTCTAGCCTAACCCTGCCTTGCTTTTAAACATGACCAGCCCTTCCTACCCTAGCCAAGCCTTGACCAGCTTAGCCAAGCCAATCGCTGCCTAGATTTAGCATAGCCTAGCCTTTTTATTATTATATAGAGGGTACCACCTCTGGTTGAGTTTGTAGGAACCCTCCTACAAACTCAAACTCAACCTTCCATATATATATATATATATATATATATATATATATATATATATATATATATATATATATATATATATATATATATATATATAATATATATATATATATATATATATATATATATATATATATATATATATATATATATATATATATATATATATATATATATATATATATATATATGTATTAGTATATTTTGGTAGCAGTCTTTCCTGTAGACATATATTATTAAATATGACCGAAAAAGTAATATTAATAATTCTAACACGAATTTTCTCGATCTTTCTTACGTTTCTTTTCACTGTTGATGGTAATTCAAAGATCAACTCTCCAAAATTCATTTTTATTTCTAGTCTAACGCGACACTTGAGCGCGTTTCGTAAACTTATTACATTTTCAAAGACTTTAGTTTACAAACACACAACTGAAACTGAATAGAGCTTACACATCTTCGATTTTATATCTACATTTGAGTGAGGTGGATGAGGTGAAAACAAACTTTCAACAATAAGTATTGAATGGGTATTAAATTCAAACACAAGACAGAACACGAAACAATGGGTATTGAATGGAAGTAATTGTAGAAAGCCTATTGGTCCATATTTCTTGATGCTTCTATATTGGAGCGGAGTCTTGAAGTGGGTAGAATATAGATGCGCATTAATTGGCTGTTGATTGCTGGTGTTGACTTCTTGATGTGTAGTGCCTCGCAGGCGTCGAGCCACCTGCTATCGCTGTATCTATCGATGATTTCTGTTTTGTTTGCTAAGATTTCTCTGGTGATGGTTTGGTTGTGAGAAGAGGCTATATGTTCCTTAATGGAGCCCTGTTGCTTATGCATCGTTAAACGCCTGGAAAGAGATGTTGTTGTCTTGCCTATATACTGAGTTTTTTGAGGTTTACAATCCCCAAGAGGGCATTTGAAGGCATAGACGACGTTGGTCTCTTTTAAAACGTTCTGCTTTGTTTCTGGAGAGTTTCTCATGAGTAGGCTGGCCGTTTTTTTAGTTTTATAGTAAATTGTCAGTTGTATCTCCTGATTTTTGTCTGTAGGGATAACGTTTCTACTGACAATATATTTCAGGACCGTTTCCTCCGTTTTATGGGCTGTGGAAAAGAAGTTCCTGTAAAATATTCTAATAGGGGGTATAGGTGTTGTGTTAGTTGTCTCTTCAGAGGTTGCATGGTGTTTCACTTTCCTTCTTATGATGTCTTCCACGAAACCATTGGAGAAGCCGTTGTTGACTAGGACCTGCCTTACCCCACAGAGTTCTTCGTCGACTTGCTTCCATTCTGAGCTGTGGCTGAGGGCACGGTCGACATAAGCGTTAACAACACACCTCTTATACGTGTCCGGGCATTCACTGTTGGCATTCAGGCACATTCCTATGTTTGTTTCCTTAGTGTAGACTGCAGTGTGGAAAACTCCGCTCCTGTCCATGACTGTTACATCTAGAAAGGGCAGCTTCCCATCCTTTTCCATCTCGTAAGTGAAACGTGACACAGAATTCTGCTCAAATGCCTCCTTCAGCTCCTGCAGATGTCTGACATCAGGTACCTGTGTAAAAATGTCGTCAACATACCTGTAGTATATGGCCGGTTTCAAGTTCATGTCGACTAAGACTTTTTGCTCGATGGTACCCATGTAGAAGTTTGCAAACAGGACACCTAGGGGTGAACCCATGGTGACCCCATCTACTTGCTTATACATGTGTCAATCCGGGCTCAAGAAGGGTGCCTCTGGGTGGTGATTGGCAGATGCCAATCATCAGCCAGATACCCACACCCATGTACAGACTGGCGAAACGACTCAATGGCTTGCTGACTCCTTATGTCCCTTGCGCCTTCAGCCTGAAGTCTCCAAAGGAATTTGTTGACTTGCTGCGGGGAACACGGGCCACAGGGATAAGAGCCTTGTTGGATGTAGAATCTCTGTTTACTAACGTACCTGTGGATGAAATAATCGGGATGATAGCCAACAGAGTGCACCGTGATCCGGCCTGTACTCCTCTTGACATACCAGAAAACAGTTATAAGTAAACTACTCCAAGCTTGTACTAAAGAGGCACCCTACTACCACCCTAAAGAGGCAAGTGTCGCGTCAGACTAGAAATAAAAATGAATTTTGGAGAATTGATCTTTGAATCACCATCAACAGTGAAAAAGAAACGTAAAAAAGATCGAGAAAATTCGTGTTAGAATTATTAATCTTACTTTTGTAACAAACTAGGCTGTTGTAAGAATTATTCCAGAAGGTTCCAGAAGGCACATTCCCCTGGGGATTAGCAGGTCTGAGTCACAAATGGCGGGCATCTTTGTTCATAGTTTTGTATAATGAACCATCCTATAGCATTCAGTAATTTAGAGAAATTAGCCTTTATTCATTTTGTATTAAAATTGTATTGTATAATATTCCTGGTAACAATATCAAGAGTATTCTAATTATTGAATTAAGTCACCATCAGTGACGTCACGAATCAGATCTAAGTTGTAAGGCGGAGTGACCGGCGGTCATAGGCCATCAGGGTTGACATGTCTACTATTTCTCAAAGTTCAATTAACCATTTTGGGGATCGGGAACAGCTCTGCCGTTAGATGCTTGTGTAATTTAATTTCAGTAAAATAATTCAACCAGTCTGGATCAATTAAGTACAACAGAGGTTAATTGTTATAACTTAAACCTGGCTAGATAACTGGGTAAACTATGCGGAACAATACAATGCTCTAGTCTGGGCTAGACCAGACGAGGAAGAGATCAGTGTGGACACAATATCAACTGGGAGAGGTCAACCATCTTACCTCTCCCCAAGACCAGCCCAACATCTTTAGCTGGTAAAACATAGAGGTATAGTTGTTATTGTTATGTATAGGAATAGTCAACTCATTGCATTCAGGTCAAGTAGGGAGTGTTAAAGTGACAGGGAGTGAACATATTTAGATTTTGTTTTAGTTTTTCTTTTAATAAATTAATTAGTTAATAATTTGCATTTTTATTGTTTCCATTTGGTTATGTGTTTACTTGTCCTGGTCACGTGGTCCACACGAGGCAGAGTTGTATTGGGCGCCGATTCTAACATCGAATCGGAATTCATCATTACCGTGTAATTTATTCCACACTCAAGGTCATCGGTTATAGTGGGGATCAAGCTCCAAGGTTGATTAATTTAGCGTGATCGATCCAGACCTCGATCATTGCTCGGTGTTACTGGTCTGGTGGTGGCGGCGGAGGCGACTCTAGGGTTTTGATTGAAGCCTAGGTCACGTCATACTGGTTGTAGAATCCTAAGTCGGTCAATCGTCTTAGGACCACGTGGCGTGGAGTTGGCTTTGGTAAAAGTTTTGGAGTCCCTTGTAGAGAATAAAAAGTAAGAATACGGGTAGAGGGAAAAGAAGAAGGAAAGATAAGTAGAGTGAAACCCTACCCGTGTTACAATGGTGCACAGCGGTGGTTTCAACAATTTTGTTTGAAATTGTTGAAAGGCTCACGCGTCTAGCCGTTCGAACACGTGCGCGGATGCTAAGGAGACAGCCGCGGGCCAGGATTAGCAGTGCGCCTCACAACAGTGCGTTTGAGTGGGGATTGGCGAATCTTGGGTCATGCGGGCTGATATGATTAAGGTTTAGTTAGTAAGATTAGGCTGTTAAGATTTATTGAATAGGAGACCGCTCCGAGTTGATTGGACTGGGTACCATACTCGACCCATTGCAATTAATTCAGAGGTGTTGGGAGCCGCCATACTCTCAACAGCAGTTCCTTGTGGGTTGTCTGGGCGGATATATCGGTGGGACGCCAGGAGATAGTCCGAGGGCGTTATTAGACGACCCAAAACGCTAGGAAAAACGTAATCCGTGAAGGGCGTTGCGGCCTCCGAGGGACGGACTAGTAACCTACCTAGCAGCGATTCAACAACTAAGTGATCGCACACTTAGTGGAGGTTGAGTCATCCCTAGTCGTAATTGTTGCTGAAAGCTGCGTGTCGCTCTGTTGGAACCTAGATGGTCGAGACCCCTAGGCTAGGTGTGGTACGGCGAGCCGGTAGGAGCAATTATAAGATTAAGTCGAGTGTATTTTTTTGAATTAAGTATACTTAAATTTATAAAGTAATTCCGTTTATTTTCGTTGTTCTAGTGATTAATTTTTTTTTCCCTTACATTCAATCCCCGGTTAAAGAATTTTTCCCAAGTGTTTAGCATTTTCTTGCATATTAGGCTAAGTGCGTACATTAGGTTTTGCTATTCCCTGTTGTATTATTCTAAGTCAGAGGTGTTGGTTCTAGAGCGTAGTTAACCCTCTGGACTTAGGGCTATATGTTGGTCACGATAGATAAGTGAAGGAGTTTAAGGGATAGTAAGTTGCGTGTAAATGTTTAATAGAGTCCGTGGAATATTTCTAAGTATTTCGGGATAAGTTTTCGGCTAAGTCAACGTCGGAAAGTCGTTAACTGTAATTAATTTGAATTGTGGGTCACGTATATGATCTGGGTATCATTAGGATTCCCCAGTCGAAGCGAGTGATATTTTCTAGTTTTTACCAGTAAGACGGTAGAATTGTGTTTTTAGACTTAGAATTCTGTTTTCAGTAGAAACGTAGGTGGAAAATTTTCTAAGTCCAGCTTGGGCTAGAATCTGACTTTTTGGCGGAAATTCTAATTTTCATGTTTCGTGTATATTCTAGGGTCAGTATTACTCTCTAGTGCGCGCAAGGGACGTAATTCTGTCCGTAAAGCATTAAACAGTGATAATTACATTTTTGCCGAATTTAGTTATTTTTTCGAGAAAATCGTGTTGTAATTTTGTCAGAGTCCATTTGAGGTGAAAATCTCGGATTTTGACGAAAATTCGAATTAGTGAGTATTGAAACCGCCCGATGTGTCAGCATTGTTCTGTATACAACGTTAGTATTAAATAATAACTTATTTATATCTGGGAACGAGAAACCCAAATTTTTGTGAATTAAAGGAGTTTTGTGATATTTGGGGTGATAGAAATTTTTTCCCTCGGAGTCGGAAAAATTGGCAGAGTCCAGTATTTGAGTAAAAACGCAGTTTTTTGATAAAAATTCAATCTTTGGTAAGCAAATATATGTCCTGGGTGTCTATATTAATCGCTAGAGCGGTTTATTAACGTAAAACTAGTTATTTTCCTTCAGAACAAAAATTTTGATTTTTCAGCGTTTAAGCGAAAAAGCGCGGGACTTAGTTTTTTTCAGCGCAGCTGGTCCCGCTCCATCAGTCATCAGGGGCCACGCTGCTCACTTCAAGTGCGTTTAGTATTCAAGTACAGTAAATATTCTTTATTAATCCATCACGAGTGCTGCGCGTTAGTTGCATTATCATTTAAATTGTTTTATATAAATTAGATTCTTTAATTTTTTTAACGTAAAGGACTTAGGTTTCAGCAATAGAACTGCGGGATATTTCACGGTCAGACACGAGTGCGGGGCAGACACTCATTCATTGGATTCACTTCAGCGATTCTCTCGATAAATTGGTGTATTTCCTATTTTGGGAATTTAGTAGTTTTCTCTTAGAAAAGAGTTGTGATTTTTTTTATTTGTATAAGATCACGGTTGTAGTGAGTCCGGGTCGAGGGTGTACTGAAGGGTAGTTTAGAAGAGATATGGCACACCAGGAATCACAGAAAATGTTTAACCCAGACAGTGACCAGTCAGTAGAGACCAGTGGGAGTGGAAGTGTAGAGGACAGCACCTCTTCCGACACCACTGGGGATCGCTCAGGTAGCTCAACTGACGCCACAGGTGGGGTCAGTGGGACTGAAGCGACGAGTTCCGGGTTCTGCATGGGACTGGGCAGTCGAGGGTATCTTTCCATCCCAGTAGCGATACTATTATTGACATGAGTGGGGAGTCTTGCGAGGAGTCGTCCCAAGAGTGGGGAGAGCCGTCTTGGGTTCCCCCACAAATAACATCGACGCCATGCCAACAGGGCAGACAGGGAGATGGACAGGGGGCCTCAGTTAGTATGGTAGGACGTCCCACTTCGCTCGGTAGAGAACGGCAACCTGTTCAACGGGAACATGAACAACCACACCAACAGCAGGAACTACCCAACATAACACCAATACCACAACACCCACAACACCTAGGTACACCTCATCCGTCACTACAACAACCCCAACCCCACCTCCCATACCAACCCCATCCTCAATTCCCATACCAACCCCATCCTCAATTCCCATACCAACCCCATCCTCAATTCCCATACCAACCCCATCCTCAATTCCCATACCAACCCCATCCTCAATTCCCATACCAACCCCATCCTCAATTCCCATACCAACCCCATCCTCAATTCCCATACCAACCCCATCCTCAATTCCCATACCAACCCCATCCTCAGTTCCCATACCAACCCTTCCCCCAACCCCAGGCCACTCCATACCCATTCCAACCCCAGGCCACCCCATACCCATACCCATACCCATTCCAACCCCAGGCCACCCCATACCCATTCCAACCCCAGGCCACCCCATACCCACCTCAACCTCCATCCACACCCCAACCCGAGGCCACCCACGCCAAACCTCAACCCCAACCTCCATCCACACCCCAACCCGAGGCCACCCACACCATACCTCAGCCTCAACCCCAACCTCAATCCACACCCCAACCCGAGGCCACCCACACCATACCTCAGCCTCAACCCCAACCTCAATCCACACCCCAACCCGCGGCCACCCACACCATACCTCAACCCCAACCTCAATCCACACCCCAACCCGAGGCCACCCACACCTTTCCTCAACCCCAACCTCCATCCACACCCCAACCCGAGGCCACCCACACCATACCTCAGCCCAAACCCCAACCTCAACCCAGTTCCCAACCCCAGGACCCACCCACTGCCAGTAGCCCCGCGTCATATAAACCGGGACTTGTGAGTGTGATTCCCAAGTTGACTCTGCCGACACTCAGAGGTAGGGAGTTGCCGCTTATTAAGGTGGAACGCAACCGCCAGGTGGAAGACTGGCTTTGTGAGATTAGTTCGATGCTGGAGGCTGTCCCAGAGGATAGTTCGAAAATTACTCTCGCTATGGGGGCTTGCGTGGACGTAGCCGGTCCACTGGCGGGACTTACAGAGTTTCAGCACCTGACGACTTGGCCTCAGTTTGTCCAAGCGATTAGGGACAGATTCAAAGACAAGGTTTCAGAGGATGAGGCTTACTTTTATCTCGAGTCACTTAAGAGGGATGACCGAAGCACTGTCAAGGATTTCGGGTCAATATTAAAGAGAAGGGTTGACGACCTCACTAAGGAACTGGGGTTAGATTCGAGTCAGGCAGAGCAATTCGCTAAACAATTGTTCTGCAAAACGTTACCTTCTGATATGGGGCCATTGTTACTTGCGGGGGGAACGGGTGCGAGTTATAAAGACCTAGTCCAACAGGCCGCCACAGCCCTAGATAGGCAGACGCGCACAGGGACATCGGGCACTCAGTTGTCGCCATACGTAGAGGCGGTAAGTAAAGGCGAGGGAGCCAAGCCGAGTCACTGTGGCGCGGGTTCATCAGGCGGGAAGCAGCCCTCAGCGGCAAGTTCGAGCCACCCTGCGCGGGGTAACAACAGGGATCCGCGTAGGTGTTACTCCTGCGGGATGCGTGGGCATATACAGAGGGACTGTAAAGTCACTATTACGAGAGCATGAAAGCAGTCTCCTAGTGATGGTAGGCCTACTTTGAGGTGAAAGTGGAAGGTGTGAGATTGACAGCTTTTGTTGATACAGGAAGCCAGGCAACGGTAATTAAAAAGTCAGCCTTCAGCAATTTTAAGTATGCACGTCTTCAACGTTGCGCAAAGACATTAACAGCGGTCAATGGGGGAAAAGATTGAGGTCGTAGGTCAAGGTACAGTTAATTTTGAGATTGATGGGGAATTGCAGCCTCACACATGTACGATCGTGGAGAACCTTGATTTTCCTGGTCACATCTTAATGGGAACTGATTTTCTGTCGCGATTTGATTATTCCTTGTCTGCTCAAAAAGGGGCTAGGAACTGCAGGTTGCAGTTGGGACAGACTTCCTACCCAGTGGAGATGATCGACCATCCCCCAGTTGTAGCTTCAATTAAGAGGAAGCTGAAATATAATGCGCACTATCCAAAATTGATTTTTAAGTCTCTTCCAGACACAGTTAAGAGGTCATGCGCCTTGCATGCATTGACCAAACAGAGTTGCCCACCACATTCTGTTAAATTTATTAAAGTAGCCGTGGGACGTCACATACAACCAGGTACCACCCTTCAGGTGGCTGGGAGATGTGATAGTTTATTAATTCCTCATCACTTAGTTGTAGTGCTCGATAAAGGTGCACTCATTCCAGTTGTCAATCTTTCACATAAGACTTTTCGCTTCAGGGCAGGTGATAGGGTATCTCAGGGAACCATGGTGGAGGACACAGAAATCTTTCACCATGAGTCAGCTGAGACGCCAGCCGTCACTGCACAATGTAGTGCACTGAACATGTTGAACACTAAAACACCATCCAAAGTAAAATACGAGACGAGAGATGTTGCACAGAATGTAGAGGAAGTAGAAAAATTAATTTCAGCACTTGATTTGCAACATGTTGCACAGGCGGATAGGAAGGCACTGAGAGGAGTTTTACGAAAATTCCCGAAATTGTTTGCGACAGAGGATGACCAGATTGGTCTCCTTGATAAGATCGAGCACACCATTCCAACTGGTGATCATTTGCCTGTGTACACAAGACAGTGGAGGTTGCCGGAACAGGCAAAGAATGTTATCAGGGAGGAGTGCCAGAAAATGTTGAGACAGGGCGTGATAGAGCCTAGTACGTCACCGTGGCTCTCTCCTGTTGTGCTAGTTCGGAAACCGGACGGTAGTTATCGTTTCAGTGTTGACTACCGGAAGGTGAACGAACTAACTAAGGGTGATGTGTATCCGTTGCCCCGAATACAGGAGATAATAGATCAATTTGGTGCGGCTAAGTATTTCTCAACTCTTGACGCAAAATCGGCGTATTGGGCGATTCCGGTGGCAGAACAAGATAGGGAAAAAACAGCATTCTCGGATGGTAGGCACACTTATCAATTCCGTAGGATGCCGTTTGGTTTGAAGACAGCGCCTTCGTCGTTTCAGAGGGCCATCAACTTTATCCTTAGTCCGGTACTGGGTAGGCATTCTTTAGCGTACCTGGATGATGTTGTGATATATTCCAGGACGTTTGAGGAACACCTGCAGGACTTGACTGAGACTTTGAAGTTGTTAAATCAGGCAGGTTTCAGGCTGAATGTTCAGAAGTGCACCCTGGCGGCTCAGAAATTCAAATTTCTGGGGTTCCAGGTGTGCCCAGACGGTATCCGACCTGACCCAGATTCTTGCCGCGCCATTGCTGACATGCCTACTCCAAGGACAGCAAAGGACGTGCGTAGGTTTTTGGGGGCGGCCGGATATTTTCGTCGTCACATTGAAGGTTTCGCTGGCATTTCAGCACCCCTGACTGATCTGACAAAGAAAAATGCGAAGTTTGTGTGGAAATCAGAACATGACGAGGCCTATCGCATACTGAAAGACCAACTAATCACGACACCGGTATTAGCTATTCCCGATTTTGAGAAAGAGTGGGAAGTGCACACTGACGCCAGCGGTATAGCTATTGGCGGGTGCTTAATTCAGCGAGATGCGGATAATTTACCCCATCCGGTAGCCTATTTCAGTAGGAAGGTCAAAGGACCTGAAGTTCGTTATTCAGCTACGGATCGGGAGGCACTGGCAGTAGTAGAATCAGTTAGGTATTTCGAGCCTTACCTATTTCAGCGGCATTTTGTAATCTACACAGACCATCGAGCGTTAACACACATATTTAAAAAGCGAACGAAATGCCCACGAATGTCACGCTGGTCTCACGAACATTCGGCCCACTCATTCCAGATCTTGTACAAGCCTGGTCCAGCGCATGTGGTGCCAGACACGCTAAGTAGAAATATAGCGGCAGTTCAGATTAATGAAAATATTGAAACTATTCCATCAGATAAAATGAGAGAATACCAGATGAGCGAGCCTAGATGGAAAGAGATTAATTTATATTTTATAATTTATTAATTTATATTTTATAAAGTATTTAGAGGGAGGAAAATACCCGAAAAAGAAAAAGAATTTACCTATTCATGATTTTGAAATGATACAGGGCGTCCTGTATTATGTTAATAGCCAGAATGATAGGGCAGTATTTCAGCTAGTTATTCCGGACGCGTTGCGGTCATCAGCGTTAAAGCTTGCGCATGCTTCAAAAATTGCAGGGCATCCGGGGATCTTTAAAACGCACTTAAAAGCAAAGTCTCTATTTTATTTTCCAGGATTACTTTCTGAGGTAATCAATTTCGTGAAGTCGTGCCCTCGTTGCCAGAGGAGGACAGGCACCCTTAAGGTACAAGCCCCACTTCAGGAATTTCCTGAAATTCGTGAACCGTTAGATCGTGTGGGGGCCGATTTGATTGATTTACACCACAGTCATTCAGGAAATAGATATGTGTTGGTGCTAGTTGACCATCTGTCTAGATACACTACACTAGTTGCATTACCTCAGAAGGATTCTCGTACGGTTGCAGATGCGTTCTTGCGTAGGTTCGTTACTGTATTCGGACCTCCTAAAGTTTTAGTCTCTGACCGGGGTCAAGAATTCAATGGGAATATATTTAGAGAAGTTTGTAAGATTTTAGAGACAACTTCGGCTTTTACAACAGCCTACCACCCACAAGCAAACGGAATGACGGAACGGACTAATCGTTCAGTCAAGGATATGCTTGCAATCCTTGCTGAACATGATGCAAACACCTGGGATGAACACCTACCCTATGTTCAGTTCGCCTTGAATACTGCCATCCACCAATCAATTAACACCCAACCACTTCATTTGTTTACTGGTAATTCATGCAATTTCCCCTCAGGTCTGCTTAACAGACATAATGTTGCATACGGGGAGGACTATCCTTCAGAGGTCCTTGGAAAAATGAGAAATGCATGGAATATTGCAGCTGAAGCGTCCAAGAAGGCACGGACTCGGTATGCTCATTTTTATGACAAGAAAGTGCGCCCTCTTGAGTTGAAGGAAGGAAGCCTCGTATTGAGAGTGAATGAGGCTGCGCCCGCCAATCAGAGCAGGAAACTAGCTCCGAGGTGGCGAGGGCCATATAGAGTAATTAAAAGGGCGGGGCCGGTTAATCTTGTTATAAAAGGAGTGTTCGAGGACCAGGTGGAAAGGACAATTCATGTGAATAAATTGAAACATTATCATGCTAGAGAGGAATTAGAACTGCCTTCAGCGGGTCTAGTTCCTGACTCAGCAGTGCTGACTCATGGCTTCACCGACGAGTCAGAAGATGAGGATGACCCTCTGTCATCGCTCATCAGTAGTCAGGTGCAGTCTCGCCACCCTATGGTGACGAGATCTCGCGCTGTACAGTAAAGTAACTTCCCTAGTTAGTATAATTTAGTATTGATTAGATTTTCCTGTAAAGGCAATGAGGTGTACTATGTCTATACTTGACTCAGGTAGCAACTTTTACCGTGCTCTGGGGTTCCACCTCCACCAAACCCAGAGTATATCTATGCTTCCGCTGTGTTGTGTCTGTCTGTTCCCAGGTCTGATTGGTACACCGACCCAGTTGTTCCAGCCACACGTGAACCCTAGTCTGTAAAGACCGAGGGGGGAGGCACGTTACACAAAGCCCTCCCCCCACCAGACCCAGTAACCCATACATCAGTTACTTTGGGGATGAGTGACTGTCCAAGAGTCACCCGGCCGACGCCTCACGTCACTAACGAGGTTGTCAGGGCCAGCGAGCTGTCCACATTATAGCAGTCACCGGAGGTGCCATACAACGCCGGGGTAGCTGTCTCGAGATCACCACTACCCACCTGCTGCGTCATCAAGACTGCAGCCATTCCAGCAGTGTTGGAGGAGAGGTCAAGAAATGGAAAGCACGTAGCAGTACTCAAGAATTTCGCCGGAAGATTAATGATTACGTCATCTGAAGTAACAAGAAAGCGGAAATAAGGCGGTCACAGGTGGAAGGCACGGTTTCCCTACAGAGTACCGGGACTCGCCAATAGAAGGTCGCAAAATTGTCTCCTTTGGCCTAAAGTCGGCGGTACGAGGGTATACACAGTTGGTGTTTACGGCCTAGTAACCTGGTGATATCAAGAAACGCCGGAGATGACGTGAGCAATGATGGAAGACGAGATTCACCTGTTCTGCAAACAAGCAACCCGCCTCTACGACCTTCTGATACCACTCCTGCTAAGAGACACCGTTGGTACATCCAGTCCTGCTCTGCTGTGGTCATCTGCGCCGTCAAGTTTAACATCAAGACTACCGTGTGAACTGTGATTGATACGAAGGCGTGTGGACTGTCGAGAGCAAGAGTAATTACCGAAGTAACAGTATTCTACAGCTGTCACTTGGCACTCAGCTCTACTACACTCTGTCGTCATTCAGGAGTACCGGATGGGAGTACAAGAGGACCAGGTATTGATGTCTACACATGGGAAGAAGCAAGATCGACACCGTCATCGTCAGCGACTACATTCAGCATCAAGCAGCATCGATTTTTTTCTCGATTACTCAATATGAACAATTGATACAAACAACAAAGTTGGCTCTGAACATCTGTGTAAAGAATATCGGGACACTTTTGTTTAAATGTTGAAAAACAGATTTAGAATCAATACTTTATAAATGTTGAAAAACAGATTTAAAATAATTCTGGTATAATATATGAAAATCTTACTCTAGAAATTGGTCATTGATTAACATCAAAGCCCCTGTGTAATTGTCTCAGCCCTGAACAAACGGTTATGGAAAATTATGTTGTGATACTTTTGCAGAATGTTTGACCACAGGAGAGGCGGACCAATATAAACATTGACACTTCTAGTGAGTGAGAACACTTGGCTGTACAGTCAGCTGAAACCTGTGATATAGTATAGGATTTTTTTTTTATATTTTTAGATACATGTAATAAACATTAGGTGTGTTCCTTAACATGTCAAGGTTGACATCGATGGGGAGTGGGTAGTACACGGATGTGAACCTGATAGTTCCGTAGTACGCTCCCGGATGACTGAAAGTTCAGTCTGAAGATATAACTTTAATGTTTATGTTTGAGCACGATGTGGCCGGCTCTAGAGGACACATGGACTTGGCTAGTGAAGAGCAAAGAGAGTTTAATAGCTAGTCTTTGATGGTAGAGTAGGGACATGTTATTTAGCTATGTCAGTAAGGATAGGATGTATGTTTCCTGATATTGGAGGATTGCTGTCAGTTGACAGCTGAGAAATTTATGGAATGTGAACATGTTTATTATGATGTTGGACTATTATTTGTCAAATTTTATTAGTTAGGTTAGCTTTTGGTTGTGGCATGAGTTGAATTGTGGGTTTGGTACTAAACCTCGTGATTTTTAACAAATTAACAAGGTTTTCTAAGTGCTTGTGCGGGGTGGGGGGGGTTGTAACAAACTAGGCTGTTGTAAGAATTATTCCAGAAGGTTCCAGAAGGCACATTCCCCTGGGGATTAGCAGGTCTGAGTCACAAATGGCGGGCATCTTTGTTCATAGTTTTGTATAATGAACCATCCTATAGCATTCAGTAATTTAGAGAAATTAGCCTTTATTCATTTTGTATTAAAATTGTATTGTATAATATTCCTGGTTACAATATCAAGAGTATTCTAATTATTGAATTAAGTCACCATCAGTGACGTCACGAATCAGATCTAAGTTGTAAGGCGGAGTGACCGGCGGTCATAGGTCATCAGGGTTGACATGTCTACTATTTCTCAAAGTTCAATTAACCATTTTGGGGATCGGGAACAGCTCTGCCGTTAGATGCTTGTGTAATTTAATTTCAGTAAAATAATTCAACCAGTCTGGATCAATTAAGTACAACAGAGGTTAATTGTTATAACTTAAACCTGGCTAAGTAACTGGGTAAACTATGCGGAACAATACAATGCTCTAGTCTGGGCTAGACCAGACGAGGAAGAGATCAGTGTGGACACAATATCAACTGGGAGAGGTCAACCATCTTACCTCTCCCCAAGACCAGCCCAACATCTTTAGCTGGTAAAACATAGAGGTATAGTTGTTATTGTTATGTATAGGAATAGTCAACTCATTGCATTCAGGTCAAGTAGGGAGTGTTAAAGTGACAGGGAGTGAACATATTTAGATTTTGTTTTAGTTTCTCTTTTAATAAAATAATTAGTTAATAATTTGCATTTTTATTGTTTCCATTTGGTTATGTGTTTACTTGTCCTGGTCACGTGGTCCACACGAGGCAGAGTTGTATTGGGCGCCGATTCTAACATCGAATCGGAATTCATCATTACCGTGTAATTTATTCCACACTCAAGGTCATCGGTTATAGTAGGGATCAAGCCCCAAGGTTGATTAATTTAGCGTGATCGATCCAGACCTCGATCATTGCTCGGTGTTACTGGTCTGGTGGTGGCGGCGGAGGCGACTCTAGGGTTTTGCTCAAAGCCTAGGTCACGTCATACTGGTTGTAGAATCCTAAGTCGGTCAATCGTCTTAGGACCACGTGGCTTGGAGTTGGCTTTGGTAAAAGTTTTGGAGTCCCTTGTAGAGAATAAAAAGTAAGAATACGGGTAGAGGGAAAAGAAGAAGGAAAGATAAGTAGAGTGAAACCCTACCCGTGTTACACTTTTTCGGTCATATTTAATAATATATATATATATATATATATATATATATATATATATATATATATATATATATATATATATATATATATATATATGTTTCATTGAATATGACCGCATATTCTGTATTTATTATTTTCTGGTTTAGGCCTTCTATCCTTTTAACTATTTTCTTAGCATCAGGGCTTAATTTTCAATTAAGCCCTGATGCTAAGAATATAGTTAGAGGGATAGAAGCCCTAAACCAGAAAATAATAAATACAGAATATGCGGTCATATTCAATGAAACATGTTTGAAAGAAAACCTGCTGCCAGTATACACCAATATATATATATATATATATATATATATATATATATATATATATATATATATATATATATATATATATATATATATATATATATATATATATATATATATATTGACGATCACAAAACACTGATCATTTTATGCGGAAAATCCACAGAGAACTATGAAATGAGGTGAACGTTTCGGCTTTGTTAAAGCCTTTGTCAACACCAGACTGACTAAGGAGAAGGGAGAAGGGGGAGGATATATAGGCCGACACGTGACCAACCCATCCCTAGGGTTGGTCAGGTGTAATTAACCAAAAACAGGTATAGCTTAGCTTAGAATGGTCAAAGAGGATTAAGCGGTCAGAGAATAAGGATGAAAGATTAAAGAAAAGCCTCATGAACACACAATATATGAATATACAATTATAATGAGACATTGTAAGCCTCTCTATCAGAGTTGTTTCTTAAATTGTTGTGCAATATTATAACTTTAAAATGGATCAAGTTTGTACATTCCAGTACTAACATTAAGAAGATTTGGACACTGACTGATTAGAGCAGACTCAATCAAATTCCGTTCCACGAAATCCTCACAATTGGTAATGCTTAGATAATGTAATACATATTATGTATTCATGCCCGTGCCATCTTTTGGGTGGCTTCATCTTCATCTTCTTCATCTGTTTAAAACACGGGAGACATCTCCCGTCACGCTGGGTGCAGACGCATCTCCACAGATCTCCAGTATCATCTATTGATAATGGTGATGGCTCAAAAGGGCCACCACTTACCAATTCATGCCCGTGCCACCTATTGGGTGGCTTCATCTTCATCTTAACACATACACAAGGGAGACATCTCCCGTCATGCAGGGTGCATTCGCACCTCCACAGATCTCCAGTATCAGCTCTTGATACTGGTAATGGCTTAAAATGGCCACCACTTACGGGCTATTTATGCCCGTGCCACCTTTTGGGTGGCTTCATCTTCATCTTAACACATTCACAAGGGAGACATCTCCCGTCATGCAGGGTGCATTCGCACCTCCACAGATCTCCAGTATCAGCTCTTGATACTGGTAATGGCTTAAAATGGCCACCACTTACGGGCTATTTATGCCCGTGCCACCTTTTGGCTTGCTTCATCTTCATCTTAACACATTCATAAGGGAGACATCTCCCATCATGCAGGGTGCATTCGCACCTCCACAGATCTCCAGTATCAGCTCTTGATATTGGTAATGGTTTAAAAAGGGCCACCACTTACGGGCTATTCATGCCCGTGCCACCTTTTGGGTGGCTTAATCTTCATCAATCAATCAATCAGTTCTATTCCACTATCTGGTCACCATTTGGTCTGGGAGACATCTCCCGTCACGCAGGGTGCAGTCGCACCTCCACAGATCTCCAGTATCATCTATTGAAACTGGTGATGGCTCAAAAGGGCCACCACTTACGAGCTATTCATGCCTGTGCCACCTTTTGGGTGGCTTCATCTTCATCTTAACACATTCACAAGGGAGACATCTCCCGTCATGCAGGGTGCATTCGCACCTCCACAGATCTCCAGTTTCAGCTCTTGATACTGGTAATGGCTTAAAATGGCTACCACTTACGGGCTATTTATGCCCGTGCCACCTTTTCGGTGGCTTCATCTTCATCTTAACACATTCACAAGGGAGACATCTCCCGTCATGCAGGGTGCATTCGCACCTCCACAGATCTCCAGTATCAGCTCTTGATACTGGTAATGGCTTAAAAGGGCCACCACTTACGGGCTATTTATGCCCGTGCCACCTTTTGGGTTGCTTCATCTTCATCTTAAACACATTCATAAGGGAGACATCTCCCGTCATGCACCGTGCATTCGCACCTCCACAGATCTCCAGTATCAGCTCTTGATACTGGTAATGGCTTAAAAGGGCCACCACTTACGGGCTATTTATGCCCGTGCCACCTTTTGGGTTGCTTCATCTTCATCTTAACACATTCATAAGGGAGACATCTCCCGTCATGCAGGGTGCAGTCGCACCTCCACAGATCTCCAGTATCATCTATTGATACTGGTAATGGCTCAAAAGGGCCACCACTTACGGGCTATTCATGCCCGTGCCACCTTTTGGGTGGCTTAATCTTTATCAATCAATCAATCAATTCTATTCAAACTGAGCTGTTTGCCATACAACAGGCATTCGCATATGTGATTGCACAAAACACTCAAAATGCAATCATACACACAGACTCAAAAGCTGCACTTCAAATACTAGGACAAAAACAGTGGGAAGATAATGTGGAAATAATTACCACCATTTTGTATTAAGGAGCAGTCGCTAAAGGCAAAGGCCTCAACATAACTTTAAACTGGATCCCATCCCATATTGTAATCCCATTAAATGAAAAAGCTGATGAAATTGCTAAATTGGCAACTCGTCATCCAGTGATACATAAAACAATTCAACCCAGCCTAGAGAACATAAAAAACATCATCACCAAAAAACTCTCACATCTCAACAAAGCCTACCTGCACCAGAGAATAGCTGAAGGTTCGCCATCTGCAACATGGTATCTTCAGGCAACCAAATTAGAAAGGTTAAATATCCCAAAAGGAATCCACAGGGAAATAGCAGTTAGGCTATATAGACTACGTCTAGGTTACAGATGCAACTGGGAGATTGGTGAACCCCGACAGAGAGAGTGCATCTTCTGCCAAACTGTCACAGAAAAGCCATTACTTCACTATCTTCTGGAATGTGAAGCAATCAATGACCTTAGAAGAGCTTTAAGAGTTCCTGAATCATGCAGTGGCAACCCTGAAGCCATCAACACAGCCACTCTCCTTGTCAACAAAGGTGTCCAGCAGCTGGACACCCTCATAAAGACTGTGAAGCAGTATCCTCCCCCACGATAACAGCCTGATGGTTAAATGCAACCTCAGAATACTGAGAAAAAACAAATTGTACCACTTACGGGCTATTCATGCCCGTGCCACCTCTTGGGTGGCTTAATCTTTATCAATCAATCAGTTCTATTCAGTTGTGTATTTGTAAACTAAAGTCTTTGAAAATGTAATAAGTTTTACGAAACGCGCTCGTGTCGCGTCAGACTAGAAATAAAAATGAATTTTGGAGAATTGATTTTTGATTTACCTCCAACAGTGAAAAGAAATGTACGAAAGATTGAGAAAATTCGTGTTAGAATTATTAATCTTACTTTTTCGGTCATATTTAATAATATACATATATATATATATATATATATATATATATATATATATATATATATATATATATATATATATATATATATATATATATTCATTTTTATTTCTAGTCTAGTCTATTTTTTATTTCTAAAAAATAAAAATTCCTTTTTATTTCTAGTCTGACGCGACACGAGCGCGTTTCATAAAACTTATTACATTTTCAAAGACTTTAGTTTACAAATACACAACTGAATAGAACTTACGCATCTCCGATTTTATATCTACATTTTGAGTGAGGTGGAAGGGGTGATGTGGCATTAATCAACACAAGACAGAACAAGAGGTGGCATTAATAGGGTATTAATTTCATCAACACAAGACAGAACAAGGGGTGGCATTAATAGGGTATTAATTTCATCAACACAAGACAGAACACGAAACAATGGGTATTGAATAGAAGTGTTTGTAGAAAGCCTATTGGTCCATATTTCTTGATGCTTCTATATTGGAGTGGAGTCATGAGGTGGGTAGAATATAGTTGTGCAATAATTGACTGTTGATTGCTGGTGTTGACTTCTTGATGTGTAGTGCCTCGCAAACGTCAAGCCGCCTGCTATCGCTGTATCTATCGATGATTTCTGTGTTGCGTTTCTGTGTTCTGTGATAATATATGTCTACAGGAAAGACTGCTACCAAAATATACTAATATTAAAGCGCACGACCCAGCAGCAAGGAATCAAGCCTTCACAATAAAATATCGCCAGGATCTGATTCGTGATCAGATATACAAGGCAGAGAATGAAATCAAAGACAACAAAACGCAACTACTTCATGCTACAAACGAGTGGAGAAATAGCAACATCGACGAAAGTATCCGTACCCGCATTGAACAACACTTCGACATCCTCACAGACGAACATCACCTCAGCACTGAAACAAGGATTATCAAGAAACTAACAACATTATATGGAGGACCTATGGCAATTCCACGACCAAGAGATGGCTTCCTGAACCTTGCAGGAATTAACCTCACTGAGGACCAAGTCACTCTCCTAAATCTGGGCATAAACTGTCATGTTATGTCCAGACCGAGTGAGATGGCCCGGAAAGTAGAGTTGGAAATTCTGCTGGACGACATATTCGACCTCGAGACACAAAAGAAGGTCACTACCAAAGATACCTTACAAGCAGAACTTATTGCAGAAGGAGGAAAGAATCGAGGCAATTACAGAAGCACCATACTGTCCCCCGAGCTTAAAGCGGCAGCTAAAAGCCTTCGTGAGAACAAGGAGATAGTTGTCAGGAGAGGTGACAAGTCGCCAATATATGTCATTCTTAAAAAAGACGAATATCTGGCGAAAATGAACATCATACTCTCTGACCAAACTAAGTTCCAAAGGGTAACGAAGGACACTACAGCCGAATTAAAAGCAAAGGTCAACAAACTGATCGAAACTGTGAACGCCAAGAAATCCGGACTCCACCTGCCAAAGATCATTGGGGAATATAAACCTGGATATGCGTATGGAAATGTCAAGACACACAAGCCTGGAAACCCACTTCGGCCAATCATTAGCCAGATACCCACACCCACGTACAGACTGGCGAAGCGACTCAACGGCCTGCTGACTCCTTATGTTCCTTGCGCCTTCAGCCTGAAGTCTCCAAAGGAATTTGTTGACTTACTGCGGGGCACACGGGCCACAGGGATAAGAGCCTCGTTGGACGTAGAATCGCTGTTTACCAACGTACCTGTGGACGAGACAATCGGAATGATAGCCGACAGAGTGTATCGTGATCCAGCCTGTACTCCTCTTGACATACCAGAAAATATTCTGAGTAAACTACTCCAAGCTTGTAATAAAGAGGCACCCTTCTTGAGCCCGGATGGGCACGTGTATAAGCAAGTAGATGGGGTCGCCATGGGTTCTCCCCTAGGTGTCCTGTTTGCAAACTTCTACATGGGTACCATCGAGCAAAAAGTCTTAGTCGACATGAACTTGAAACCGGCCATATACTGCAGGTATGTTGACGACATTTTTTACACAGGTACCTGATGTCAGACATCTGCAGGAGCTGAAGGAGGCATTTGAGCAGAGTTCCGTGCTGCGTTTCACTTACGAGATGGAAAAGGATGGGAAGCTGCCCTTTCTAGATGTAACAGTCATGGAAAAGAGCGGAGGTTTCCACACTGCAGTCTACACTAAGGAAACGAACATAGGAATGTGCCTAAATGCCAACAGCGACTGCCCAGACAGGTACAAGAGGAGTGTTGTTAACGCATATGTCGACCGTGCTCTCAGCCACAGCTCAGAATGGAAGCAAGTCGACGAAGAACTCTGTAGGGTAAGGCAGGTCCTAGTCAACAACGGCTTCTCCAATGGTTTCGTCGAAGACATCATAAGAAGGAAAGTGAAAAGCCATGCAACCTCTGAAGAGACAACTAACACAACACCTATACCCCCTATTAGACTATTTTACAGGAACTTCTTTTCCACAGCTCATAAAACGGAGGAAAGGGTCCTGAAAGATATTGTTAATAGAAACGTTATCCCTACAGACAAAAATCAGAGGATACAACTGACGATTTACTATAAAACCAGAAAAACGTCCAGCCTACTCATGAGAAACTCTCCAGACACAAAGCAGAACGCTTTAAAAGTGACTAACGTCGTCTATGCCTTCAAATGCCCTCTTGGGGACTGTAAGCTCCAAAAAACCCAGTATATAGGCAAGACAACAACCTCTCTTTCTAGGCGTTTAACGATGCATAAGCAACAGGGCTTCATTAAGGAACATATAATCTCTTCCCACAACCAAACCATCGCCAGAGAAATCCTAGTAAACAACACAGAAATCATCGATAGATACAGCGATAGCAGGCGGCTTGACGTTTGCGAGGCACTACACATCAAGAAGTCAACACCAGCAATCAACAGTCAATTATTGCACAACTATATTCTACCCACCTCAAGACTCCGCTCCAATATAGAAGCATCAAGAAATATGGACCAATAGGCTTTCTACAAACACTTCTATTCAATACCCATTGTTTCGTGTTCTGTCTTGTGTTGATGAAATTAATACCCTATTAATGCCACCCCTTGTTCTGTCTTGTGTTGATGAAATTAATACCCTATTAATGCCACCTCTTGTTCTGTCTTGTGTTGATTAATGCCACATCACCCCTTCCACCTCACTCAAAATGTAGATATAAAATCGGAGATGCGTAAGTTCTATTCACTCCATTTGGTCACCATTTGGTCTGGGAGACATCTCCCGTCACGCAGGGTGCAGTTGCGCCTCCACACATCTCCAGTATCATCTTTTGATACTGGTAATGGCTCAAAAGGGCCACCACTTACGGGCTATTCATGCCCGTGCCACCTCTTGGGTGGCTTAATCTTCATCAATCAATCAATCAGTTCTATTCAGTTGTGTATTTGTAAACTAAAGTCTTTGAAAATGTAATAAGTTTTACGAAACGTGCTCGTGTCGCGTCAGCCTAGAAATAAAATGAATTTTGGAGAATTGATTTTTGATTTACCTCCAACAGTGAAAAGAAATGTACGAAAGATTAAGAAAATTCGTGTTAGAATTATTAATCTTACTTTTTCGGTCATATTTAATAATATGTCTACAGGAAAGACTGCTACCAAAATATACTAATATATATATATATATATATATATATATATATATATATATATATATATATATATATATATATATATATATATATATATATATATATATATATATATATATATGTATATATATATATATATATATATATATATATATATATATATATATATATATATATATATTATTCTCAATATCTGGTTCACCTAACAGTAAATAAGTACCTGGGAGTTAGACAGCTGCTATGGGTTGCTTCCTAGGGATGTGTGTGTGTGTTTGTATTCATGTTGAAGTTTACAAAGTAGGAAGAGATGTTTGTAAAAAAAAAAAATCTAATTTTTTGGAAAGTATAAGTAGATTTGATATTTTTCTTTAATTGTTTATGTCTGCTGTCTCGCCTCCTTTATAAAATGGCATCATTCTTGCTTTTTTAAGGATATCAATAAAGGAAGGCACTCCTGAGATATTGACTCCTTCCTAGTGTTGCCTATCCCAGCCCAGCCTACACAAGGCAGGCTGGGCATCCTAGCCTCACGCAGCTCTGCCCCCATCTACATGTAGCATCCCAGTCCATCCTAAGTGATCATTACGTTACTGGCTGTGTTTTCTCCTCAGCCCTGAATGTAATGTGGTGGAACATAAGCAGATACTTATCAGGTCTTAGAGAATCTGTACTTCATACATTTCTTAATAATGTCTCACAAATATTTAATTAATTAAAAAAAATTGTATAATAACTTCATATTATTCTTGCAATTTATTTTTGCATTTTTTTATACAAAATTTACATTTTAAAAGATTACCTCTATTTTTAGATTGATGACTTGAAGACTACAGTGCCATCCACAGCAAATCATGGTCTTAAAATATCTCCTAGCAATGACGAGACCAAATTTCACAGGGATCAAATTTTTGCTAAGCAGCAGTCACAGGTAAATATATATTATATATATAATATTATATATATAAAATTAACTACATCATTGCTCAAAGCACCTTTAGGCATTCTGAGATTTGTGCTATTTTATTAATTAATTAATTAGGCTATATTTTAATGTTTTGTAATGTTTTCATTACACTTTTTCTTTTGAAATATAAATTGTTGAGTTTTGAAACATTTTGACATTAACTATACCTGAATATTTATAAACAAAAAAATACCAGAACTATGTCCTTGACAATTGCACTAAGAAGTCTTTGCCAAAATCAGGTGCTCAGTGCAGTAGTTAAAAACTTAAAAGTTGTACCACCTCTGGTACAAGATTAGGGACCCATAGCCTCAGAGAAGAAAATAAAGAGTACTCAGAGAAGGCCTTGAATAATAGGCAGGATGTTTGTGTGTGTTTCGACGGTAAGCTTGCTGACACCATATGTAATTACCTAAGTGTATTTACAGGATTAGAGCTACGCTCGTGGTGTCCCGTCTACCCAGCACTCTTTGTCACATAATGCTTTGAAACTACTGACGGTCTTGGCCGCCACCACCTTCTCACTTAACTTGTTCCAACCGTGTACCACTCTGTATGCGAAAGGAATTTTTTTTTATATTTCTTTGGCATCTTTGTTTAGTTAGTTTAAATCTATGACCTTTTGTTCTTGAAGTTCCAGGTCTCGGGAAATCTTCCCTATCGATTTTATCAATTCCTGTTACTATTTTGTACATAGTGATTTTATCACCTCTTTTTGTTGTCTTCTAGTTTTGGCATATTTAATGCCTCTGACCTCTCCACATAGCTCTTGCCCTTTAGTTCTGGGAGCCACTTAGTAGCATTTCTGCACCTTTTCCAGTTTGTTGATGTGCTTCTTAAGATATGGGCACCACACAACCGCTGCATATTCTAGCCTTGGCCGAACAAAACTCGTGAACAATTTCTTTGGTATTTCGCCATCCATGTATTTAAACGAAATTCTGAAGTTAGAATGCGTGGCATAGGCTCCTCACACAACGTTCTTTATGTGGTCCTCAAGTGATAGTTTTCTATCTAGAATCAACCCTAGACCTCTTTCTTTATCAGAATTATATAAAGATTTCTCACATAATTTATAGGTTGTGTGGGATCTATGTTCTATTCCACATTTCATAACATGGCATTTATTCACATTAAATTCTATTTGCCAAGTGGTGCTCCATATACTTATTTTGTCCAGGTCTTCTTGAAGGGCATGACAATCATCTGAATTTCTTATCCATCCCATTATCTTAGCATCAGCAGCAAACATGTTTATATAATTATGTATTCCAATTGGTAGCATTAATTTAGACAATGAACATTTCTGGTGCATGTACTGTGGTACTCCACTTGTGACACTTCTCCAGTCCGATTGCCTCTGATTACTGCCCTCATTTTTCAATCAGTCAGAAAATTTTTCATCCATGTTAGAAGCTTATCTGTCACCCATCCAAAATTTTCTAGTTTCCAGAACAACTTCTTATGTGGAACTCTGTCGAAAGCCATTTTTATGTCTAGATAGATGCAGTCAACCCAACTACCTTTTTCCTTTAAAATCTCTGTGGCTCAATCATAGAAACTGAGTAAATTCGATACACAGGATCTTCCAGATCGAAAACAATACTGTCTGTGTGATATTATATAATTTCTCTCCAGGTGTTCTACCCATTTATTTTTATTATTTTTTTTTTCAATCTTTTCACTGTTACACTTGTCAATGATTCAGGTCTATAATTGAGGGGGGTGGGGTCTTCCCTGTTGCCACTTTTGTAGATAGAAACTATGTTAGCCTTTTTCCACATGTTTGCTATGACTCCTGTACACAGGGATGCTTAAAGATCAGGTGAAGTGGAAGGCTGAGCTCAGATGCACATTCTCTCAGAGCCCATGGTGAAACTCCATCTGGACCAATTGCTTTGTTCTTAATTAGCTCCTTTAGCATATTTTCCACTTCATCTCTAGACACCTCTATACGCTCTATGATGTTCTCAGAAATTCTTATTGTGTCTGGTTCTCTTAAGATTTCATTTTGTATAAACACACTTTGGAACTTTTCGTTTAATGTTTCACACATTGCATTATCATTTTCTGTGAATCTGTTTCCTATTTTCAACCTCTGGATATTATCCTTTACCTGCAATTTGTTGTTTATGAATTTGTAGAATAGGCCCAGTTCTGTTTTACATTTATCCATTATCCCTTTTTAAAAATTTCTTTCTGCCTCTCCTCTTACTGCTGTATAGTTGTTTCTCGCATCTTTGTATCGCTGGTATGATTGGGGGTTTGGCTTCTTTCTATATTGATACCTGCTTGATGGGGTTCTGCTCTTCTACTCTTCAAGCCCGGCCCGAGGCCAGGCTCGACTTGTGAGATTTTGGTCCACCAGGCTGTTGCTTGGAGCGGCCCGCAGGGCCACATACCCACCACAGCCCGGCTGATCCGGAACTTCTCTTAGAAAACAGTCCAGTTTTCTCTTGAAGATGTCCACGGTTGTTCCGGCAATATTTCTTATAGTCGCTGGGAGGATGTTGAACAACCGCGGACCTCTGATGTTTATACAGTGCTCTCTGATTGTGCCTATGGCACCTCTGCTCGCAACGCAGAGCAGAGGTGTCAAAATAGCAACGTACTGGAGTGAACGATATGGAAAAAAATGAAAGATTGAACCAGTGAAATCTTGCATTTTTTTCCATATCGTTCACTCCAGTACGTTGCTATTTTACTGTGTAGATTTGGGATCTGGCCCTCCAGTATCTTCCATGTGAATATTATTTGGTATCTCTCTCGTCTCCTTTCTAGAGAGTACATTTGGAGAGCTTTGAGACGATCCCAATAATTTAGGTGTTTTATCTCGTCTATGCGTTCCGTGTATGTTTTCTGTATTCCCTCTATTTCAGCAATCTCTCCTGCTCTGAAGGGGGAAGTGAATACTGAGCAGTACTCGAGACGGGACAACATAACTGACTTGAAGAGTACAACCATTGTGATGGGATCCCTGGATTTGAAAGTTCTCATAATCCATCCAATCATTTTTCTGGCTGATGTAATATTTGCTTGGTTATGCTCCCTAAACGTTAGATCGTCGGACATCATTATTCCCAAATCCTTGACATGCTGTTTTTCTACTATGGGAAGATTCGATTGTGTTTTGTACCCTTTATTATGTTTCAGATCCTTATTTTTGCCGTACCTGAAATTTATCACTGTTAAACATCATGTTATTTTCTGCTGCCAAATCGAAAACTTTGTTGACATTTGCTTGTAGTTTTTCAATGTCATTCATTCCATTTCTGTGTCTTTTGGGCTGTGGCCCTCTCTCAATTTCTGTTGAACCAATCCTGTTTTCTGGCCCTGCATCTCTGTTTTGGTATGAATGTTTGTGTGCCTTCATTGTATATTTTGCAAAATTTGGCATACATTTAATTTACTTCCCTGTCTAGCAACAAGTCTGCCTAATTACTTATTAAAAAAAATTTGAAGTTCCCCATAATGACCTCTCTTGAAATCAAGTTCCCTCTCTTGAAATCAAGTTTATCAACTGTTTCAATGTCCCCATTTTCTGTGTATGTGTGTGTTTGGAGGCTAAGCTTGCTGATACCATGTGTGTGTGTGTGTGTGTTTGAAGGCTAAGCTTGCTGATACCATGTGTGTGTGTGTGTGTGTGTGTGTTTGGAGGCTAAGCTTGCTGATACCATTTGTGTGTGTGTGTGTGTGTGTATGTGTGTGTGTGTGTGTGTGTGTGTGTGTGTGTGTGTGTGTGTGTGTGTGTGTGTGTGTGTGTGTGTGTGTGTGTGTGTGTGTGTGTGTGTGTTTGTGTGTTTAGAGGCTAAGCTTGCTGATACCGATTGTGTGTGTGTGTGTTTAGAGGCTAAGCTTGCTGATACCATGTGTGTATTTGGAGGCTAAGCTTGCTGATACCATGTGTGTGTGTGTGTGTGTGTTTGGAGGCTAAGCTTGCTGATACCATGTGTGTGTGTGTGTGTTTGGAGGCTAAGTTTGCTAACACCGTGTGTGTACTCACCTATTTTTACTCACCTGTTTAAATAATAATAGGGGTGTATACCACCTCTGGTGCAATTGTAGGGACCCACAGCCTTGAAGAAAATAAAGAGTATTCAGAGAAGACCTTGTGGATTCTCACTGAACACTAATCTTTTCTTCTCCTACCACCCCTCTTATTTTGTTTTATGCTGTATTCTATTATATATCATATAAATACATAGCCAAATGGCAATATTTATTATGTCTATACAAAAAGAAGACATCCACTTTATTTTTTTCTCTCCTTTGTTTCAATGTGGATTTTGTTGTGACTTCTACATCTTGGAGAATCCATATCCGGCACTAAGCATGTGAAGTTTGAACGAAATTGGTCAACATGTAAATTAGCCACAGGTGGCCGAAGTTGTGACTTTTATTTTTTTTGGCCGATTTATTTGCAGAGGTCAAACACTATTCTGTCTATTTAGCTTGTATTCATTAATGAGGACGAGATGAGGGCCTTATCACTAATAAATGGGAAATAAGGTATTGCAACATATATGTTTTGTTATAATAAACGTAAGAATGAAGGTAACTACAGAAGGCCTATTGGCCCATACGAGGCAGCTCCTATTTATATCCACCCAATCTCATTCATGCATATATCTAACCTACTGTTAGACTGTTAAGGGGCCCAGTGTCTGTTTTTTCAGTTTTCTCTAACTTATCCCTAGACATTTTTTTTGTTTTTTTCGTGACTTCATTTCAATACATATTGACCCACAACTTTCACATATTCGAGTACGAATGCCAAGCAACCCTAATTATAACCTACAAGATATGTTATAAATTAGAAGTACTATATTTATTGTTGAGAACTTTAGATGCATTTTTCTCTGTGAAAAACATTTTATACATTTGAGACGTAATAAAAAAATAATTTTCTGACCGATTCTCACCATTTTTACATATTATGTGCAAAGTTCTTAGTGCTAAGGTTCCTAATGCATCGATTTGTCATAAAGCCATAACGTTTGGAGTTATAAATATTTTGCATATAAATTTGGCACATATTTGGATGGCCCCCTTCAAAAAATGTTTTACAGTAAACTATACTCTTGAACAATATTTTTCTCACTGGCAATTGAAAGTTATATGCCATTCTGAGACAATAATGAATAAAATAACAATTGGTGACATAAAATATTTAGAGCAATTTGATTTTTTTTTAACTCTTTTTTTTCCATTCATGTTGTGATGTTGATTTAAAAGGAAATGTTGGAGCATTTGCCACGAGGATTATGCGCACAAAAAATTTAGTGTGTATTATGAAGTTTCGGTGCCCAATCACTGGGCCCCTTAAGAGGTAGTTATGGTTTATAGTATCAAAGGCTTTCCTCATGTCTATTTCCTCAATAGGCCAATTGAGAATTCATTTTTGTCAAGGGCAGTGTAGATTATATCAAGCAAGAGTGTTGGTGGGTGTTGCAAGAGCAGGGCAGCACTCTTATATATCATAGACATTATTTCATTAATGTTCCAAGCTTTGATTTTAAGTAATTGCATTATGGATATAATGTCTGTCGGGCTGACTGGTAAAAGGAGTAGTGTTAGCTATCTGTGAGATATGTAGTAACATGTGTCTGGGTCTTTGGAATTTTTCTGCCAAGGTTTGCACAAATTCATGAAAAGAAGCTATTGAAATCAGTTGCAATATCTAAGTTTGTTGCAAGTGTGTATCCATCTTTGGAGAGTTTTATCTGCTTGGTATGTGATTGTTGTTTAGACCCTAGGATGTTAGAGATGGGTGATGGTAGAGATGTAATGTTCATATTTCCTCTTGCTTCTTTAAATCCATTCTCATAAAAGGAAGCTTTGGCTCTTTGTATTATATTGGTAATCATTGATGAGTATCTCTTAACTTCTTGTTTTGTAACTAGGCAAATTCTATTTTCATTTTTTTCATATTCGTGTTTCTTGTTACAGTAATTGTTTTATTAACACTTTGGCGCACTGTACAGTATGCCACATGTGGGCCAGGGGTTGTTTAATCTTTTGGCAGTTAGTTACTTAGTGAGGAGAGGACTCAAGATGGCTCAAAATGCTCAGAATACTCTCACAAATTTATATCAATGTAATATTTTGGAATCTTATAAAACAAAAATTGTATGACTAAAAATTCTCCTTCTTTCCCATCAACAGGTCTTCCTCACTGGGCTTGCTCGGCTCTTGTGTTACTGTGAGGGTGCCATCATCGTTTACCCTTCAAGACTGACTCATGCTGGCATTGCATTTGTGGACTTCCCTTCACAGTAAACAGTCCTTCTCCATATGGTGATTGTCCAGGGCAAGCAGGGTGTGACTGCCATCTTGGAGAAGCAGGGTCTTTTAATATGAAGAATCTTCCGTCTTCTCTACTTACGCCAGCTTGTGCCAGCCTTGCATTCTTGTTACTTCATGGCCCTTGGGCCTTTTTTATTTATTTTACCTAATATTTTTTTTTATTAATACCCGTGTTTCACAAGAGATCCTTAACATTTTAAGCACCAATTGTATTGACTAATGTACGTTTTGTAACCTTTAAGACATAGATAGACAAGACATAGATAAATGAGTGAATAATACTGAGTGACTAGGTTAGGGCGAGGAACATAGTACAGTGTCTGACTTTAGAAGAATGCCTACTGTTTTAGAAACCTTATTGCTATGATCATAATCGTATGGGTTAAAAAGCATATGTTGTCACTCCTACATTGTGGCTTGTTGAGCTTGAAACCTTTGCTCCTTGTTCGTGTTACATCTGACCTTTTGAAGAAATTGTATGAATCAATATCCTCCAAATTGTTCAGTATTTTAAAGGTTTCGCTCTATTACTCTCATTTGCATATATCTAAGCATATAGATTAGATATAGATTTAGATTAGATTTTTTATTCAGGTAAAGGTACATACATTGCAGATGAGTTACAAAGGGAAAGACAATGGCTAGAGTTCACTAGCTCTATTGGAAGTGAAACGTCTGCAAGACAAGTGTGGGCAAAAATTCAGGTAGCTAAGGGGAGCAGAGCCCAGCCTGCAGCTCACAACGACCCCCAACGGCTTCATTTTGTATCTTCTCCAACTTGCCCATCCTACCTTTACCAAAACAAGAAATGACAGGTGCAGCATAATCAATAAGAAATCTTACAGTACTCAAGTACATCATTCGTAGCACAGGGACTCCCACTCCTTTCCACAGCATGCCAAGGCCTTTAGAGGTTGTAATCTCTTCCGACATTGACCCAACAGTCTGTTCATCTCAGTTTCCAAACTCTCATGGGTATATCCAACATATATGCCTAAATATTTATATATATTAACTCTCTCTATATTTTTACCGTTTATTTCCAATATAATGGGCCTCCGACTTCTACATTCAAACTTAATTTTGTCTTCATTAACCACCAGTCCCATGTGGTGACACAGGTTTCCGAAATTGTCCAACACTGTTTGAACCTTTGAAATATCTTTGCCCTAAAACAAAATATCATCGGCATATATGATTGGAGTTACCCAATTTGAGTATTTTTCAGATGCTCTCTTATTCATTAGTACATTAACAGGGTGGGACTCAACACTCCTCCCTGAGGTGTGCCGAGTTCTTGACCTTGATACCTTGAACCTTGAACCATACAACCTTGATACCACACCTGAGCCTTCCTTTCCTGAAGATAATCCCCTATACAGCGCAATAATCTCCCTTCAACACCAAGACTAGCTAATTCATATAAAATAACCTCTTTGTTGGCTTTATCAAAAGCTCCTTGTAAATCAATAAAAATTCTATAATAATCATTACCATTAGCTAGACATTTAATAATACAGTCAGAGGTACTTTTTCCTCTGAGGAACCCGAACAAATTACTAGACAGCTGATCACCTATTATATACAAAAGTTTATTTAAAATGATCCTCTCCATCATTTTACAAAAACAGGAGTTTAAAGGCACAGGTCTGTACTCTCCATTGGCTTTAGGGATAAGGATGATCATAGTTTTTTCATTTACTGGGAATTCTGCCCTCTTTATAACTAATACTAAAGAGGTCTAAAAGTGGGCTTTTCATCAAATTGGCAAGTTCATTAAGTATTTCATAAGTTACTCCATCCTCCCCAGGGGCGTTAGATTTCCCAACTTTAATCGCCGTTATTAGTTCTTCTCTGGTAATACCTGTGCAAGTGACATCACCACTGTTACCTGCTGTAAGTATAAAATCCTTTCTTAGATCTTTCCAAGAATCTAACGACTCTCTCGTTACAGTGGGTAATTAAATGAACTAAGTTTGGCAGCTTCCGGCCATTTATTTACGAGACCTTTTGCAATTCCTTACGGGTCAGGATGTGCAACAAAATTATGCTTTTTACCCCTTATTTCATTTATGCCTTGCCAGATTTCCTTCAAGTTACTGTTACTCCCAACTTTCTCTGCAAACTCCTGCCAATACTTGCTCCTAATTTCCTTTCTCTTCTCCCCACACTTTTATGGGGGGATGCTTTTCTATACCAGATGTTTTCCGGTTCAATGTTGCATTAAATACATCTACCTCCTTAATTAAATCTTAATAAAATGCTTCTGCCGAAACTGGCTTATAAGTATCATACCAAGACTTAATATGACCAACAAGACCCCTTAATTCTCCCTTATTAAACTTTAAGCTTTTCCTCTGAAGGCAGGCATGCTTTTTATCTAGTTTAAGCTGCATTTGTAATGCAAAATTATCCCTTAGCATTTCATCCACAGTAAGACAATTCTCCTCTATGCCCTCAGCATTTATCAAACAAGCATAATCTAATCTCCCTCCCCTCAGATGAGTAGGAGAGGGCTCGCCCAGCAGTTGAACATTGTTACGGACCCGAGTTCAGCATCGGAGCACGGAGCAGTGACGACAACGCCATCTGTGAGTCTGCTCCCGAAACCCACTCCAAATGGACAACGCCATCTAGTGAGGACGGGATATACCGGCCACAGGTGCTGGATTCCCGTCTTAATCAGCTCATAACATAGCCGCTGCTGACTTCTGGTGAGGTGGTGCTTAGACAGCAATGCCATCTATGGAATGAAGAGGTGGACGTTTGTGTCGAAGCCTGTAAGTGAGGTTCCCTAGAGCGTCCCAGTATTATGACGTGTCTGATTGCAGAGTCGACCTGGGATTGCTGTATTGGACGATGGATCAGTCTACCCAAGGCAGCCAAGGTCTCTTCACGAGTTTACTGAAGAAGCTGTGAGTCAGCCCCGGACGAACTCTGTTGAGAGTATTAGCCTGCCTGTGACGTGACAGTCTCGAGAATCACCTTATCCGGGGCTGGCTGGTGGAAGAGACTAGCCACTGTGGTGCTTAGTGAGGAGAGTGATCAGCGGGATCACACGAGGCTCCTGCCTAGGGCTCGCAACCCTAGTAGCGGTCGTAGAGTGGCCTACACAGCGGAGCTGACCTGCCAGCTACAGGCTGGATTGTGGTTGAAGGCCTCCACGACAGAGCACCCAGTGGGACTGTGATTTGGCTGGCCTGTGGCCAGGGTAGATTCGCCAAGAGAATCATAGGGGATTCATCGTGGGCCACAGAAGAAGGAACCAGGGCTACCCAAAGTGCGCACCGTGGAGCATCCAGTGTCTTCGAAGGAAGACAACTCTGTACATTATAGTGTATTTATAACCCCCGCGTGTGACTGATATTTATTTATTCGTGGTGATGGAGAATATATATATATATATATAAATTGGAACATTTGTATCCCTCCCCCTTTAATTTAACTTGCGTTACGGAACACACCCCTTGAAAGCCTCTACTAACTTGGGGCCGGATACCTAAACTCTAATAACATCAGAGAAGAACCCGATTGCGTCCCAGTAGGGCCGTAACAAACATCTTCATGTTCAACATGTTCATCTTCATGTTCAGAATGTTACCATCCCTATCCCCACTTTCCTGTAGTGCTACTATGTTAATATTCTCTCTAAGAGTATAATAGTGTACATCCACCGCTCTAGTTTTTAATCCATTAACGTTCCAAGATAATATTATCAATCTACTTTCATCCATGATTAATAATAAAACTACCTTTGCCCTGTCCGTCACATTCCATGAGATACGAGAGTACCTTAGAAACTTCCTTCCAACTCCGTAATATTTTTTCTTTCTCCTCACTTGCACAACTACTACTAACATCGAAGGTAATAGTATTCATATCTATTTTCTTTGTTATTTCTGTATACCATTTTACTTTAACGAAGGTACCCCCCAGATGTAGGGAGGAATGATCTTTTCCCGGTATATTTTGAAAATCAGCACTGTTTTGCCACGTACCGCTTCGGTGGGTAGGCGGTTCCATGAGTTAATAACTCTATGAGTGAAAAATTATCTCCTGTAACTGGCTATTCAGACGAAGGACTTCGGGTAGATGTAGTTTACATGGACCTGAACAACGGTCGTAGTCTGCTGTCTGCTCTGTGTCGAAGCTGTAGCGTCTTGGGTCGATTAGAACTGTACACGCCGAGTGCTACATTCTTGACTGGAGATTGTACTGTGTCCTATTCGATTGATTGATGAAGATTAAGCCACCCAAGAGGTGACACAGGCATGAATACCCCGTAAGTGGTGGCCCTTTTGAGTCATTACCAGTATCAAAAGATGATACTGGAGATCTGTGGAGGCGCAACTGCACCCTGCGTGACGGGAGATAGCTCCTGGACCAAATGGTGACCAAATGGTGTGTGCTGTTGTTTTAGATTCAGCTACTCAGAACAATAAGTTTCAGTAGCACGGGCTATGGTGAGCCCGTAAGTGGATACTCTTTGAAGCCATTAGCTGTATCAATGGCTGATACTAGAGATCTGAGATGGATGGGGGGTCTTCATGATGATTTTCAGCCTGGAGGGCTGGCTATACCAGTAATGGAGCTGGTGGGATTAGTAGACCTCTAGGTTTTCCGTTTTTTCTTTGCCTGCGACTTTAGCTGAGCAGTGCTGTCGTTGGAGTTTGGTGACGTGGCCTCCATGAGGAAGTCATGAATCGTGTATGTATCGTATTTGTGATGCGGCAGTGGAGCTCCTACTATGATTTCCTCGTCTAAGGAGTCCGTAACCTCCGTAGTGGGCGTTTTTGTATTTCGCCTCGCAGTCTTAGGTAGGCTTAGGTGTCGTTGATTGGGGGTTGTAGCTATTTCAGGAGCGCTGGTGGTGCTGTTATCGTTTGTAGGCAGCACGTCTGCTAGCGCGGGTGCTGAGATAGTGATGGTAGGAGTGTTGGGAGCTGGAGAAGGAATTACCTCTGTTTGTGTCGCCCGGGTCATGGGCGGTACTGGAGTAGGCGTTGAAGTTGACCACCTGGTCGTCCTGGTGGTAGTCTCCGGAGTGGTAGAGGAGGCAGTGAGATTTACGCAAGTGGCTATGATGGGGGCCAGGCCATTGTCATTGTATAATGCGTTAAATTCACTGACAAAGCGCTGGTTGTCTGGTCCTGCAAGCCTTTCCGCTAGTTTAAGAAGACCAGGGATAAGGCCTGCACGTGATGCAGGGGGCTGTGAAGGAACCTGTGGGACCTTGGGTCCCGAATGAGAAGGGTGTGTCGCCTGCAGGGAGGAGCCACATGTTGGTAGGACCGGAAAGTCTTCTGGTCGACTAGTGAGAGCTAAGGTGGTGAGTTGAACGCTTGGGGCTCTGGTCGAGGAGGTAGACGAGTTGTTTCTTTTGGCTTTAACCTGGGCCTTGATGATTTCCTGTCTGCGGGGGCAGCGGTAGGAAATTGTGGGGTGATTGCCATCACAGAGCAAGCAGTGATGGACTGTTGCCTTGCATATGGAGTAGTGATGGTCCAGTGCGCACAGGCTGCACCTCTGGACAGGGTGCTGACACTTGTTGGTCGGGTGGATTGATTGATTGATGAAGATTAAGCCACCCAAAAGGTGGCACGGGCATGAATAGCCCGTAAGTGGTGGCCCTTTTGAGCCATTATCAGTATCAGGAGCTGATACTGAAGATCTGTGGAGGTGCGAATGCACCCTGCATGGCGGGAGATGTCTCCCTTGTGAATGTGTTATGAAGATGAAGCCACCCAAAAGGTGGCACGGGCATGAATAGCTCGTAAGTGGTGGCCCTTTTGAGCCATTACCAGTATCAAGAGCTTATACTGGAGATTTGTGGAGGCGCGACTGCACCCTGCGTGACGGGAGATGTCTCCCGGACCAAGTGGTGACCAGATGGTGGTGGCGAGATTATTGATTGATTGATGAAGATTAAGCCACCCAAAAGGTGGCACGGGTATGAATAGCCCGTAAGTGGTGGCCCTTTTAAGCCATTACCAGTATCAAGAGCTGATACTGGAAATCTGTGGAGGTGCGAATGCACCCTGCATGACGGGAGATGTCTCCCTTATGAATGTGTTAAGATGAAGATGAAGCAACCCAAAAGGTGGCACGGGCATAAATAGCCCGTAAGTGGTGGCCATTTTAAGCCATTACCAGTATCAAGAGCTGATACTGGAGATCTGTGGAGGTGCGAATGCACCCTGCATGACGGGAGATGTCTCCCTTGTGAATGTGTTAAGATGAAGATGAAGCCACCCAAAAGGTGGCACAGGCATGAATAGCTCGTAAGTGGTTGCCCTTTTGAGCCATCACCAGTATCAATAGATGATACTGGAGATCTGTGGAGGTGCGACTGCACCCTGCGTGACGGGAGATGTCTCCCAGACCAAATGGTGACCAGATGGTGTGTGTCCGTCCGGCCTGGTCGGGTGGGAGAGCTCGTAACACTTAAAGCACTGCTGCATCTCATGGTATCGTTCCTTTTTTATTTGGTGGGGTGGTATTTTTAGGCCGAAGCAGTAGAATCCTTGTGTGGCAGCCTGGGTGGCCGCAGCTATGGTGGTGAACGTAATCTTCATTGATGCTTTGTCGGTGTTGCAGAACTCTAGGTTTAATACCGACAGGTTTGGATTTTCGTCCTCGATATTGTTTATGATATGATGTTGAGGTCGCTCAGCGATCCACCGGCTAGTCCTGCTGGTAAAAACAGTTCTTCCGGCCAGGAACTGACGTGGGAAGTGAGGATGTAGGTAGTGCTCTTTGCGAAGAAAGGCATCGTTAGTGAGGAGTTTTTCTAGCTCCTCTTCACATGAAAAGTAGAGCACGATATCTTCACCTTCCTGACTAATGTCAGCGGGTTTGAGGCCATTAAAGTATTGCTTCTTCCGATAGCATGACCATCAAGTGGAGTAACTCTGACCTTAAGACGTTTGGGTCGCATTGTGACCACACTGCGCCTTGTGATGTGTTGGCGGGAGATCTCTCCCGTCCGTGTTCCGGTGTGTGCTATTCTGATTTATTTATAAAGATTAAGCCACCCAAGAGGTGGCACGGGCATGAATAGCCCGTAATGTGCTATTCTCGAGTCGCTTGCTTATGTACGGTGACTACACCTCACAGTAAGATATAGAAGGGTGGAAAACCGGTACCTGTAAATAGGGATAGGATTAATGCTTGTGTAATTAGTTATGCCATTAAGATGATGAGATAATGGAGTATAAGGATTACTCGATCACTACATCACCTTCAACTATTACTAGGGGTACTATTCCATGGTCCAGCGATTTTCTGAAAAGGAGTTTCACTGGCAAGCATAGTGAATTAAGAGCATAAGAATAAAGGTAACTGCAGAAGGCCTATTGCCCCATACGAGGCAGCTCCTATCTATAACCACCCAAACCCACTCATATACATGTCCAACCCACGCTTGAAACAATCGAGGGACCCCACCTCCACCATGTTACACGGTAATTGGTTCCACAAATCAACAACCCTGTTACCAAACCAGAATTTACCCAAGTCTTTCCTAAATCTAAACTTATCCAATTTATACCCATTGTCAGTCAGGTGCTGTCACAGTGAGAGGTTGTGTTAGCTGGAGCTCTGGAGTAACATTATTATTGCAATAATGGAAGGATTAGTTAATGATTTAGTGAGTTTGGTTGGAGCTCTGAGAGCAGAGATGGATTCCCTGCGGGAGGAGGTACGACGGCTGAGACTTCGAGAGGAAACGAAGAAGGAGACCAGTGTTGACGAGACCTCATCGTGGAGAGTAGTGAAAGACAGGGGTCTTAAGAAGACCTTGACAAGCCGCCTACAGACGCCCTAAGGACGGCAAATTCATTTGCCGTGTTGGAGGACGAGTGCTGTAGTGCGCCTGCAGCGAGGAAATCAGCGAGGAACGGCAGAGCGCATGCCCCTCAGGCTGCTCAGAAAGTTAGGGCGGTACCGAAGCGAATTTTGGTTGTGGGAGATTCACAGGTGAGGTATTTAGACAGAACTTTTGTGCCAGAGATAGGGGGAACAGATT
Organism: Procambarus clarkii; assembly: GCF_040958095.1. NCBI lineage: Eukaryota > Metazoa > Arthropoda > Malacostraca > Decapoda > Cambaridae > Procambarus > Procambarus clarkii. Next base: position 16,582,681 of record NC_091181.1, on the reverse strand, counting down.
AAGAGTTTGCTATCCAGGAGCTGGAATTGGTGATACTGTAACCCCGCGATTATCCGGGATTCAAACATCCGGAAAACGCCCTTATACAGCCAAAATCGTGATCGGATAAAGTTATCACAATATCCGGCCAAAATGGCCACAAGAACCGGATAAAAGCTGGTTTGGCCGGATGAATATTCCGCCATACCGTATTAATCCCGCCTGTGGCTCTAGACACATGGTGGAGGAGTGGGTGGGTGGTGTTGGGAGGGTGGGAGGGGTGCGTCGGAAGGGACCACCTGGGTACAGGAATTACCATTAATTTTAGAACACTTAATCATAGCCAAAAACAAATGAAATAAGTACTAGTAATTATGTAATAACAAATAAATAAGTTTCCTAAAAGTAATGTGCACAGGCTGAAGTTTCCTTCAAAAATATTGTGAGTTTTTTTTCCTCCTGGCGCCCTACATAACGCGCTATAGCTGCCCCACCCCAAGTGGACCTGTCCAACACTGGTCAACCCATGTGCGTCCGTCCCTCGTGTTATACACAGTGCTGCGCCATTAGTGAAATATTTTTTTAAATAACCTTTTTATTTTCATAGTAACTTTGAACATTTTTGGCCAAGATTATGTCTGGTAGCAGCAACAATCGTTCTGGAGGTGTTAAGAGGAAGAAAGTTGTCCTAACAATTAAAGACAAGTTACTGTTATACACCTCTACCAGTGCGGCGTCACAGTGCTGCTCCATTAGTGAAATATTTTTTTAAATAACTTTTTTATTTTCATAGTAACTTTGAACATTTTTGGCCAAGACTATGTCTGGTAGCAGCATCAATCGTTCTGGAGGTGTTAAGAGGAAGAAGGTTGTCCTAGCAATTAAAGACAAGTTATGTGTTGTTCAACCAGTGAGGCGTCACAGGCAGCCAAATGCCTTCAACAAGTGAGGCATCACAGGCAAGCCAAGCGCCTTTAAAGAGTGAAGCGCAAGCAAGCAAGCGCCTTCAACAAGCGAGGCGTCAAAAGCAAGCCAAATGCCTTCAACAAGTGAGGCTTCACAGGCAAGCCAAGCGCCTTCAACAAGTGAGGCGCAAGCAAGCACCTTTAACAAGTGAGGCATCACAGGCAAGCCAAGCGCCTTCAACAAGTGAGGACATGCAAGCGCTTCAACAAGTGAGGCCTCACAGGCAACCCAAATGCCTTCAACCAGTGAGGCTTCAGCAGCTGGCAGTCAAAACTAACTTTGCCTAATGAACTGTACAGTAATTTAAAGTGTTAATTTTAGTGTTGTGTTAGTATAGGTCACGTAAATTGTTAAGAATTCTTAACTTCAAGATGTGTGGCATCAATCAAGAAGACGAACACCAACAAGGTAAGTTGAGGTTTCTAGTTGAATATTTAATAATTATATGTGGCAAGGCAATTCAAATTATGTTGTTTGTAGTATAAAAGTAGTTGAAAATTGTCACTTTTGGACTCGTAGGTGAAAAAGTACCATTATCCGAAAAATGTGATAATCCGGCTGGGGGTTCTTCCCATATAGTCCGGATGATCGAGTGGAGACAGAAAAACATGAATGATATTATGACGGGAAATGGGAACAAACCCATTATTTGTATTAGTGCAGGGGGTAATGATGTTGGGCGAGTTAGGAGTGAGGAACTAATACAGAGATTTAGGACAGCCATTGAATTAGTTAGGAGCAAGGGAGGAATCCCGATCATATGTGGCATTCTTCCAAGAAAGGGAGTGGGAAATGAATGGATGTCGAGGGCACTTGGTGTCAATTGCCGGCTGGAAAGATATTGCAAATCAAATGCAATATCTTTCATAGACAACTGGGAACGCTTCTATGGAAGAAATGAAATGTATGCTCGTGATGGGGTGCATCTATCGAGGGCTGTGGTTGTTGCTGTTGCGAACTCGTTGGAACCAGTGGTTAGAGGTGTTTGTTTGGGTTTAAACTGTTAGTAGATAGTGGTATGGGAATTGATTTGGAGGAAGGAGGTAATAAAAGTATGTGTTCGTGGGAGAAAAGAATTGGCAAAATGATCAGGGAAAGAAGAGGGGCCTCAAAATAACAATTCACTTAGGATATATTACACTAACAGTAGAAGTCTAAGAAATAAAATTAATGAATTAAATGCTCTTGTCTGCACAGAAAAAATAGATATTATTGCACTTACCGAAACGTGGATGAACGCAGAAAATAGAGAACTATTAGCTGAATATCAGATAAATGGATTTAAACTATTTCACACAGATAGATATATTAGACGAGAAGGGGGAGTAGCCATATATGTTAGGGACAATTTGAAATGTAGTCTCAAAGAGGGAATCAAAACTGAGCCACACACAGAAACTATTTGGATAGAATTAAACGAAAAAGCAAATAATATTATAATAGGAGTTATATATAGGCCACCAAATTTAGACAGAATGGAAGCAAAGCATCTATGGAATGAAATATCTAGAGCATCTAGATCTAACAGTATTTATGTCATGGGTGACTTTAATTTTAGTGGAATAAACTGGGCAAACAAAACAGGGAATAGTGAAGCAGAAGATTTTCTAGAATTAATTGACGATTGCTTTCTTACGCAACACATTAAGGAACCAACGCGGGAAAATAATATTTTAGATTTAGTGTTAACTAACAGGGAAACACAAATTAATGACATCGAAATAGGGAGTGAGCTAGGGAGCAGTGATCACAAAGTAATCAGATTTAGCATAGAATGGAATAGACCTGTAGGAGAAAATTCTGTTAAAGTGCCAGATTTTCGAAAAGCTGATTTTAATAGCCTAAGAAATTTTTTGGGTCAAATAGATTGGAAACTCTTGGGTATGGGGTGTGAGCCGGTCTTAGAGTGAGACATGAACCCAGCGACAGGTGACGTAAAAAGGGATTTCGATGTGGATTTAATATATAACTTATTTAAGAATATTCTAAACAAAGCACAGGAATGTAGTATACCATACAAATTGAATAGGTCGAATACTAATGACCCAAAGTGGATAACAAATAATTTAAAGAACCTTATAGGTAAAAAGAGAGCTTGGTACAAAAGGATTAAGAATGGGGAAGTCAGGTTAGAACAGGAATTCATACAACTGGTTAGAAATGTTAAAAAAGAGATTAGGAAAGCAAAATGAAACTATGAAGTTCTCATAGCAGAGCAAGCAAAGTCAAATCCTAAAGGTTTTTTTCAGTTATATCGAAATAAGACTAGGGAATGGATAGGTCCATTAAAATCTGAGACAGGTCAAATAACTGATAATGACAAGGAGATGAGTAGTATTTTTAACAAATATTTTATATCTGTATTTACTAAAGAAGAACTTAACAATATGCCTTCAGCCGAACAAGTCTATGTGGGTGGGGATGAGGACAGGTTGACTAGTTTAGCAGTTACCAGGGAGGATGTAATTAAACAATTAGAAAAACTAAAACCAAACAAATCCCCAGAGCCGGATGAAGTGTTTGCCAGGGTGCTTAAAGAATGCAAAGAGGAGCTTTCCGAGCCACTGTCTACCGTATTTAATAAATCAATAGAGTCAGGCAGAGTGCCAGAGTCATGGAAGGTAGCTAATGTGGTACCAATTTTTAAGAAAGGAGATAGATCACTTGAGTCAAACTATCGGCCAATTAGCCTAACGTCTATTGTGGGAAAGTTACTTGAATCAATAATTGCAAATACAATTCGTCTCCATCTTGAAAAACATAAATTAATAAATGAGTCGCAACTTGGTTTTACAAATGGCCGTTCATGTTTAACAAATTTGCTAACTTTTTATTCCAGCATAGTTGAGGCAGTTGATTGTGGTAAGGATTGTGATATTGTGTACCTTGACTTTAGCAAAGCTTTTGATACAGTGCCACATGAAAGACTAATTAAAAAAATAGAAGCTCATGGTATTAGGGGTGCTATATTAACTTGGATTAGGGCATGGCTATTCCAAAGGAAACAGAGAGTTAGTATAAATGGGGTTAAGTCAGAGTGGGATAATGTTGTTAGTGGAGTACCTCAGGGCTCTGTCCTGGGACCTCTGTTGTTTATTATATATATAAATGATTTAGATTCAGGCTTGAGTAGCAACGTTTGCAAATTTGCCGATGATACGAAAATCGGTAGGGAAATTAATTCGGAGGAGGACTCACTATCACTTCAAGTTGATCTAGATAGGGTTTTGAAATGGTCAAAGGATTGGCAAATGCAGTTTAATGCTGATAAATGTAAAGTTCTGAGGCTAGGTAATGATGATAGAGTTACAAGATACGAGCTAGATGGTGTTGAGATTGCGAAGTCGGATTGCGAAAGGGATCTGGGAGTTATGATTAGTAAGAATTTAAAACAAAAGGATCAATGCATGAATGTTCGTAATAAGGCGAATAGGACACTGGGATTTATTAATCGAAGGGTTAATAACAAGACACCTGGTTTTGTTCTTTAGCTATATCTTGCTCTGGTTAGGCCCCATTTAGATTCTGCAGTTCAGTTTTGGTCGCCGTATTATAGAATGGATATAAATTCACTTGAACGTGTCCAGCGTAGGATGACTAAGTTAATTCCCCAAATTAGAAATCTTTCATATGAAGATTAACAAAGCTTAAGGTGCATTCACTGGAAAGGTGAAGAGTTAGGGGTGACATGATAGAGGTTTACAAGTGGATGAATGGACATAACAGGGGGGATATTAATAGGGTATTAAAAATATCAACACAAGACAGAACACGAAACAATGGGTATAAATTGGATAAGTTTAGATTTAGGAAAGACTTGGGTAAATACTGGTTCAGTAACAGGGTTGTTGATTTGTGGAACCAATTGCCGTGTAACGTGGTGGAGGTGGTGTCCCTCGATTGTTTCAAGCGTGGGTTGGACAAGTATATGAGTGGGATTGGGTGGTTATAAATAGGAGCTGCCTCGTATGGGCCAATGGGCCTTCTGCAGTTGCCTTTGTTCTTATGTTCTTATTGTTTTGTGTTCTGTCTTGTGTTGATACTTTTAATACCCTACTAATATCCCCTTTGTTATGTCCATTCATCCACTTGTAAACCTCTATCATATCACCCCTAACTCTTCGCTTTTCCAGTGAATGCAATTTAAGCATTGTTAATCTTTCTTCATATAAAAGATTTCTAATTTGGGGAATTAACTTAGTCATCCTACGCTGGACACGTTCAAGTGAATTTATATCCATTCTATAATACGGCGACCAAAACTGAACTGCATAATCTAAATGGGGCCTAACCAGAGCAAGATATAGCTTAAGAACCACACCAGGTGTCTTGTTACTAACACTTCGGTATCAGCAAGCTTAGCCTCCAAACACACACATGGTATCAGCAAGCTTAGCCTCTAAACACACACACACACACATGGTATCAGCAAGCTTAGCCTCCAAATACACACATGGTATCAGCAAGCTTAGCCTCTAAACACACACACACACAATCGGTATCAGCAAGCTTAGCCTCTAAACACCACACACACACACACACAAATGGTATCAGCAAGCTTAGCCTCCAAACACACACACACACAACACAGAGTCTTGGGTCAGCTTTGATCGTGAGCAGACGTGTAGGGTTAGCGGTCCGCATTACCCGAGGGAACAATAGGGTTCAAGGGAGCAGGTGTACTGTGCAGTGAGAATCGGGACAGTGTAAATTAAACAGTGGCATTGTATTGCAATACATGGATCACATCTCGTGGTGAATTATCTTAGTGAATTTAGAGAAGATAGCTAGTGAAGATCGAATTCTTGAGGAAGCATCAGTCGCATCAGCCGGGACCCACGTGGAGACCAGAAGACCTCACAGGATTACCGACGTCACGCCGTGTATTCACCTAGAGTGCTTGTGGGGGGCTGGCTGGTAAGTGTCTCTCATAAGTCTCCAACAGTGTACAAGGTTTATATAATATCATATCATAGACACTATTGCATTCCATTCAATAATACAATCGTAATAATACAATCGTGGTAGACAGGTAACAGGGACAGCAACTGTGAGCTCACTGGGAACCCAGATAAGCCGCTAATCCTCCCCCACCCGCCGTAATCTGAAGACTACACCTCACCCATCTCTTAACCCCTCATCTCACTCTCCCAACACACTCCCCCTCCCCACCACCACTCCCACTCTCCCAAAACACCCCCCCCCCACCACACCTACTCACACTAGGACTATTCGTGCTCTCTCTCTCTTGACAAGGGCAAAATGGCAGGTGGACGCAACAGGGACACAGGGAACAGCCAAATTGATCAAACGAGGGACATGTTAACCAAAGTTCTGGAGGAATTCAGGAAGGAGATGCAGGAAATGAGGAATACAATTAACAACCTGCAAAGTGAGCTGACATCAGGAAGGGAGGAGATCAAATCCCTCACAGAAAAAAATAAGGAGACCGAGTATCAGATTATCATCCAAAGGGAAGGTGGGAATGTTACATTGGAAGGAAATGCCTCTGTACCTGAAACATTTGCAGACATACTGAAAAAGAGTTCAGAAGCAATGGACACAGTGAGGGAAGTAGCGATGCAAGCAGCCACCTCACAGGAAGCAGCAAGGTGCACCACTCAGCTGCTGGAGAGAAAAAGATCAGTGGTAGTTGTAGGCATCAAGAAACAGGAAGGATCCAACAGGCAAGAATGGAATAGCAAGGATAGAGAGGCAGTACAGGGGCTACTGAAGGGGTTACAGATGGAAGGGGCTGAACGAAACATTGAGAAGGTTTTCAGGTTGGGCTGGTACAACAAGGACAGAAACCGACTTGTAAAGGTGGTGTTTACAAACGAAACCACGAAGGAGGATATTCTCGAAAGGAAGAGTCGACTGCAGCATGTGGAGGGATACAAGAAAGTATTCCTGCAGAAGGACAGGACGAAGGAGGAGAGATCCAGGGCAGTAGAGGCAAGGAGGAAGCGCAGGGAGGGAGAAGCAAACCAGGAAATCACAGCGACCAACACAACAGTCCTAGAGACAAGAGGCGAACCCAAAACCAGCATCCCAGCAACACCAGAGGGGAGGGCAACCCCACCACCCCCCTCTGCATAGAAACCCTCCCTTCCCCTCACCCTACCTGCCCCCACCCAACCCTCCCTCCCCCTCACCCCATTCTTACCCTGTCATCCCTTCCCCATTCCCATCATGTCCCCCCTCCCACCTTTTCCCCCTCCCCCCTTCATCCCTTCCCCATTCCCATCATGTCCCCCCTCCCACCTTTCCCCCTCCCCCTTCATCCCATACCCTCCCTATCCCTCCTCCCCCCTCACACCGTATCCTCTATGTTCCCCCTATCTCCTTAACCCACACCCTACCTGTCCCCCCTTCCATGAAACCCCCACCCCTCACCCCAAACTCCCCTGAAACCCTGCAAACCACCTCACAGATCATCTCACCCACTGAAAAGCTTCCCTTACCAGCAGAATGCTCGCAAAGAAAGGGACAAGAAAATGAACTGAAGAAAGTGAGCTTCAAGGCAATGTACACTAACATAGATGGAATTACAAATAAAACAAGTGAACTCGGAGAATGGGCACTAGAAGAAAGCCCAGACATAATACCACTCACAGAAACAAACACCATAACAAATGCAGTGTTTCCACAGGGCTACTATGTAGTGAGGAAAGAGAGAGAAGGGAGAGGAGGAGGTGGTGTAGCTTTGCTACTAAGAGAAGGTTGGAGTTTCGAAGAGATGGTAATTCAGAACTGTGAAGGTTTCAGTGACTACATATCAGGCACCATAGCAACTGGAGGACAGAAAATTATAGTAGTAGTCATATATAACCCCCCCCCCCCCCACAGAATGTCAGAAGACCCAGATAGGAATATGATAGAAACAACTTTGCCACCATCAATATAATAGAGAGCAGCTTCTGTGGCTAGCAGGAACGGATCCAGGCTACTAATCATGGGAGCTTTCAACCATGGAAAGATAGATTGGGAGAACAGAGACCCACATGGAGGCCCAGACACATGGAGAGCTAAGCTGCTGGATGTGGCAACAAGAAACTTTCTAAGTCAACACGTCAAGGGACCGACAAGAACGAGGGGAGGGGATGAACCAGCCTTGCTTGATCTGATATTTACCCTAAATGAGTCGGATATAAGGGAAGTTAAGTTGGAAGCCCCCTTGGGAATGAGTGATCATAGTGTATTGAGCTTTGAGTACCTGGTTGAGCTAGGAATTATCACCCCCAAAAAAGAACTGGGAAACAAAGGGCTGGCGTACCGAAAGGGAAACTATGAGGAGATGAATAAATTCCTATGGGATATACATTGGGACACAGAACTCGGAACCAAGTCCGTACAAGGCATGATGGACTATGTCACCCAAAAATGTCAGGAGGCTGTAAGCAGGTTTGTCCCAGCCCAACAGGAAAAAACAGAGAAGCAAAGGAAGAATCCGTGGTTTAATAGGGAATGTATGAAAGCAAAGGAGCTGAACAAAAGGGCATGGAGGAACTTCCGTAATAACAGAACACCAGAAAGTAGAGAGAGATACCAGAGAACCAGGAACGAGTATGTTAGTGTGAGAAGAGCAGCTGAGAAAAGATATGAAAATGAAATAGCTAATAAAGCCAAGACCGAACGAAAGCTACTACACAGTCACATCAGGAGGAAGACAACAGTGAAGGAACAGGAGATGAAACTTAGGGTGGACGAGGACAGGTACACAGAGAATGACAAAGAGGTGTGTGAAGAACTCAACAAAAGGTTCCAGGAGGTCTTTACAATAGAACAGGGAGAAGTCACGGCGCTAGGAGAGGTGGCAGCAAACCAGGTGACCTTGGAAAGGTTCGAAATTACCAGAGATGAGGTCAAGACGCACCTATTGGAGCTGGATGTAAGAAAAGCTGTTGGGCCGGATGGAATCTCACCATGGGTATTGAAAGAGTGTGCAGGAGCACTTTTCTTGCCACTCTCCATAGCGTATAGTAGGTCACTGGAAACGGGAGACCTACCAGAAGTATGGAAGACTGCTAATGTAGTACCAATATTTAAAAAGGGTGACAGACAAGAGGCACTGAACTACAGGCCAGTGTCCTTAACTTGTATACCATGCAAGGGGATGGAGAAGATTGTGAGAAAAAACCTAGTAACACATCTGGAGAGAAGAGACTTCGTGACAACCCATCAACATGGGTTCAAGGAGGGTAAATCTTGCCTTACAGGCTTGATAGAATTCTATGATCAGGTGACAAAGATTAAGCAAGAAAGAGAAGGATGGGCGGGCTGCATTTTTTTGGACTGTCGGAAAACCTTTGATACAGTACCCCATAAAAGGTTGATGCATAAGCTGGAGAAACAGGCAGGAGTAACTGGTAGGGCGCTCCAGTAGATAAGGGAGTACCTAAGCAATAGGAAGCAGAGAGTTATAGTGAGCGGTGAGACCTCAGAATGGCGTGAAGTCACCAGTGGAGTCCCACAGGGCTCTGTGCTTGGACCTATCTTGTTTCTGATATACGTAAATGATCTCCCAGAGGGTATAGACTCATTCCTCTCAATGTTTGCTGACGACGCCAAAATTATGAGAAGGATTAAGACAGAGGAGGACAGCTTGAGGCTTCAAGAAGACCTGGACAAGCTGCAGGAATGGTCGAACAAATGGATGTTAGAGTTTAACCCAAGCAAATGTAATGTAATGAAGATAGGGGTAGGAAGCAGGAGACCAGATACAAGGTATCACTTGGGAGATGAAATACTTCAAGAGTCAGAGAGAGAAAGACCTGGGGGTTGATATCACGCCAGACCTGTCCCCTGAAGCTCATATCAAGAGGATAACATCAGCAGCATATGCCAGGTTGGCTAACATAACAACGGCCTTTAGAAACTTGTGTAAGGAATCTTTCAGAACATTATATACCACATATGTCAGACCAATCCTGGAGTATGCGGCTCCAGCATGGAGTCCATATCTAGTCAAGCATAAGACTAAACTGGAAAAGGTTCAAAGGTTTGCCACCAGACTAGTACCCGAGCTGAGAGGTATGAGCTACGAGGAGAGACTACGGAATTGAACCTCACTTCGTTGGAAGACAGAAGAGTTAGGGGGGACATGATCACCTCATTCAAGATTCTCAAGGGAATCGACAGGGTTGGTAAAGACAGGCTATTTAACACAAGGGGCACACGCACTAGGGGACACAGGTGGAAACTTGAGTGCCCAAATGAGCCACAGAGATATTAGAAAGAAGTTTTTTAGTGTCAGAGTGGTTGACAAATGGAATGCATTAGGAAGTGATGTGGTGGAGGCTGACTCCATACACAGTTTCAAGTGTAGATATGATAGAGCCCAATAGGCTCAGGAACCTGTACACCTGTTGATTGACGGTTGAGAGGCGGGACCAAAGAGCCAGAGCTCAACCCCCGCAAGCACAACTAGGTGAGTACAACTAGGTGAGGACATGATATCAGCAAGCTTAGCCTCCAAACACACACACACATGGTATCAGCAAGCTTAGCCTCCAAACACACACACACAGAAAATGGGGACATTGAAACAGTTGATAAACTTGATTTCAAGAGAGAGAGGTCACTATGGGGAACTTCAAATTTTTTTTAATAAGTAATTAGGCAGACTTGTTGCTAGACAGGGAAGTAAATTAAATGTATGCCAAATTTTGCAAAATATACAATGAAAGCATACAAACATTTATACCAAAACAGAGATGCAGGGCCAGAAAACAGGATTGGTTCAACAAAAATTGAGAGAGGGCCACAGACCAAAAGACACAAAAATGGAATGAAAGACATTGAAAAACTACAAGCAGATGTCAACAAAGTTTTCGATTGGGCAGCAGAAAATAACATGATGTTTAACAGTGATAAATTTCAGGTACGGCAAAAATGAGGATCTGAAACATAATACAGGGTACAAAACACAATCGAATCTTCCCATAGTAGAAAAACAGCATGTGAAGGATTTGGGAATAATGATGTCCGACGATCTAACGTTTAGGGAGCATAACCAAAAAAATATTGCGTCAGCCAGTAAAATGATCGGATGGATTATGAGAACTTTCAAATCCAGGGATCCCATCACAATGGTTGTACTCTTCAAGTCACTTATGTTGTCCCGTCTCGAGTACTGCTCAGTATTCACTTCCCCCTTCAGAGCAGGAGAGATTGCTGAAATAGAGGGAATACAGAAAACATATACGGCACGCATAGACGAGATAAAACACCTAAATTATTGGGATCGTCTCAAAGCTCTCCAAATGTACTCTCTAGAAAGGAGACGAGAGAGATACCAAATAATATTCACATGGAAGATACTGGAGGGCCAGGTCCCAAATCTACACAGTAAAATAGCAACGTACTGGAGTGAACGATATGGAAAAAAATGCAAGATTGAACCAGTGAAGAGCAGAGGTGCCATAGGCGCAATCAGAGAGCACTGTATAAACATCAGAGGTCCGCGGTTGTTCAACGTCCTCCCAGCGACTATAAGAAATATTGCCGGAACAACCGTGGACATCTTCAAGAGAAAACTGGACTGTTTTCTAAGAGAAGTTCCGGATCAGCCGGGCTGTGGTGGGTATGTGGCCCTGCAGGTCGTTCCAAGCAACAGCCTGGTGGACCAAACTCTCACAAGTCGAGCCTGGCCTCGGGCCGGGCTTGGGGAGTAGAAGAGCAGAACTCCATCAAGCAGGTATCAATATAGAAAGAAGCCAAACCCCCAAACATACCAGCGATACAAAGATGCGAGAAACAACTATACAGCAGTAAGAAAAGAGGCAGAAAGAATTTTTTAAAAAGGGATAATGGATAAATGTAAAACAGAACTGGGCCTATTCTACAAATTCATAAACAACAAATTGCAGGTAAAGGATAATATCCAGAGGTTGAAAATAGGAAACAGATTCACAGAAAATGATAATGCAATGTGTGAAACATTAAACGAAAAGTTCCAAAGTGTGTTTATACAAAATGAAATCTTAAGAGAACCAGAAACAATAAGAATTTCTGAGAACATCATAGAGTGTATAGAGGTGTCTAGAGATGAAGTGGAAAATATGCTAAAGGAGCTAATTAAGAACAAAGCAATTGGTCCAGATGGAGTTTCACCATGGGCTCTGAGAGAATGTGCATCTGAGCTCAGCCTTCCACTTCACCTGATCTTTCAGGCATCTCTGTGTACAGGAATCATAGCAAACATGTGGAAAAAGGCTAACATAGTTCCAATCTACAAAAGTGGCAACAGGGAAGACCCCACCCCCCTCAATTATAGACCTGAATCATTGACAAGTGTAACAGTGAAAAGATTGAAAAAAAAATAATAAAAATAAATGGGTAGAACACCTGGAGAGAAATTATATAATATCACACAGACAGTATTGTTTTCGATCTGGAAGATCCTGTGTATCGAATTTACTCAGTTTCTATGATTGAGCCACAGAGATTTTAAAGGAAAAAGGTAGTTGGGTTGATTGCATCTATCTAGACATAAAAAAGGCTTTCGACAGAGTTCCACATAAGAAGTTGTTCTGGAAACTAGAAAATTTTGGATGGGTGACAGGTAAGCTTCTAACATGGATGAAAAAGTTTCTGACTGATTGAAAAATGAGGGCAGTAATCAGAGGCAATCGGACTGGAGAAGTGTCACAAGTGGAGTACCACAGTACATGCACCAGAAATGTTCATTGTCTACATAAATGATCTACCAGTTGGAATACAGAATTATATAAACATGTTTGCTGCTGATGCTAAGATAATGGGATGGATAAGAAATTCAGATGATTGTCATGCCCTTCAAGAAGACCTGGACAAAATAAGTATATGGAGCACCACTTGGCAAATGGAATTTAATGTGAATAAATGCCATGTTATGGAATGTGGAATAGAACATAGATCCCACACAACCTATAAATTATGTGAGAAATCTTTATATAATTCTGATAAAGAAAGAGGTCTAGGGTTGATTCTAGATAGAAAACTATCACTTGAGGACCACATAAAGAACGTTGTGTGAGGAGCCTATGCCACGCATTCTAACTTCAGAATTTCGTTTAAATACATGGATGGCGAAATACTAAAGAAATTGTTCACGAGTTTTGTTCGGCCAAGGCTAGAATATGCAGCGGTTGTGTGGTGCCCATATCTTAAGAAGCACATCAACAAACTGGAAAAGGTGCAGAAATGCTACTAAGTGGCTCCCAGAACTAAAGGGCAAGAGCTATGTAGAGAGGTCAGAGGCATTAAATATGCCAAAACTAGAAGACAACAAAAAGAGGTGATAAAATCACTATGTACAAAATAGTAACAGGAATTGATAAAATCGATAGGGAAGATTTCCCGAGACCTGGAACTTCAAGAACAAAAGGTCATAGATTTAAACTAACTAAACAAAGATGCCAAAGAAATATAAAAAAAATTTCCTTTCGCATACAGAGTGGTACACGGTTGGAACAAGTTAAGTGAGAAGGTGGTGGCGGCCAAGACCGTCAGTAGTTTCAAAGCATTATGTGACAAAGAGTGCTGGGTAGACGGGACACCACGAGCGTAGCTCTAATCCTGTAACTACACTTAGGTAATTACATATGGTGTCAGCAAGCTTACCGTCGAAACACACACAAACAGCCTGCCTATTATTCAAGGCCTTCTCTGAGTACTCTTTATTTTCTTCTCTGAGGCTATGGGTCCCTAATCTTGCACCAGAGGTGGTACAACTTTTAAGTTTTTAACTACTGCACTGAGCACCTGATTTTGGCAAAGACTTCTTAGTGCAATTGTCAAGGACATAGTTCTGGTATTTTTTTGTTTATAAATATTCAGGTATAGTTAATGTCAAAATGTTTCAAAACTCAACAATTTATATTTCAAAACAAAAAAAGTAATGAAAACATTACAAAACATTAAAATATAGCCTAATTAATTAATTAATAAAATAGCACAAATCTCAGAATGCCTAAAGGTGCTTTGAGCAATGAAGTAGTTAATTTTATATATATAATATTATATATATAATGTATATTTACCTGTGACTACTGCTTAGCAAAAATTTGATCTCTGTGAAATTTGGTCTCGTCATTGCTAGGAGATATTTTTTAAGACCATGATTTGCTGTGGATGGCACTGTAGTCTTCAAGTCATCAATCTAAAAATAGAGGTAATCTTTTAAAATGTAAATTTTGTATAAAAAAATGCAAAAATGAATTGCAAGAATAATATGAAGTTATTATACAATTTTTTTTAATTATTTAAATATTTGTGGGACATTATTAAGAAATATATGAAGTACAGATTCTCTAAGACCTGATATGTATCTGCTTATGTTCCACCACGTTACATTCAGGGCTGAAGAGAAAACACAGCCAGTAAGGTAATGATCACTTAGGATGGACTGGGATGCTACATGTAGGTGTGGGCTATGCTGCGTGAGGCTAGGATGCCCAGCCTGCCTTGTCTAGGCTGGGCTGGGCTAGGCAACACTAGGAAGAAGTCAACAAATCTCTGGAGTGCCTTACTTTTCCTGATATCCTTAAAAAAGCAAGAATGATGCCATTTTATAAAGGAGGCGAGACAGCAGACATAAACAATTAAAGAAAAATATCAAATCTACTTATACTTTCAAAAGTATTTGATTTTTTTTACAAACATCTCTCTTCCTACTTTGTAAAATTCAACATGAATACAAACACACACACACACATCCCTAGGAAGCAGCCCATAGCAGCTGTCTAACTCCCAGGTTCTTATTTACTGTTAGGTGAACCAGATATAGAGAATAACCACAAAATGCTATCTTTATAAGAACTATCTTGTAAAGCCACTAGTACACGCAGCATTTCAGGCAGGATATATATATATATATATATATATATATATATATATATATATATATATATATATATATATATATATATATATATATATATATATATATATATATATATATATATATATATATATATGAGTATCAGACCATAGAGGAATATTTTTTTTAATTTAATTTATATAAAAAATTATTCCTTCTGAAGATGTATTAATATATGAAAATACTTAAGGAAATTCCTGTTTCAATTCTTCCTCCATGGTCTGACACTGTCACATTTTTCATCAAGTGTTAATTTTTGTGATTTACACACACGTGGCATGTTTACACACACATTATTTATATTATATATATATATATATATATATATATATATATATATATATATATATATATATATATATATATATATATATATATATATATATATATATATATATATATACATATGGAACTCTCAACCCTATAAGTGGAGGGTTCCTACAAACTCAACCAGAGGTGGTACCCTCTATATATTAATAAAAAGGCTAGGCTATGCTAAATCTAGGCAGGGATTGGCTTGGCTAAGCTGGTCAAGGCTTGGCTAGGGTAAGAAGGACTGGTCATGTTTAAAAGCAAGGCAGGGTTAGGCTAGGCAAGACTAGGTAAGGGTATACGGGGATAGGCTTGGCTACGGTAGGCTAGGAAGAGGTAAACTAGGATAAGCAAGGCTGTGCAAGCACTATGCACAGCTAGAATGAACTATGCTAAGATGGTTTAAGCTGGGCTAGGTAATCTTGAGATGATTTCGGGGCTTTTTTTAGTGTCCCGCGGCCCGGTCCTCGACCAGGCCTCCACCCCCAGGAAGCAGCCCGTGACAGCTGACTAACACCCAGGTACCTATTTTACTGCTAGGTAACAGGGACATAGGGTGAAAGAAACACTGCCCATTGTTTTCTCGCCGGCGCCTGGGATCGAACCCAGGATCACAAGCCCCGCGTGCTGTCCGCTCGGCCGACCGGCTAGGTTAGGATAATCTGAGTCATGCAGGGCCCCGATTGACCAGTGGAGTCTAATGGTCTAACCTTCTAGCTAGTTTGCTGACCTAAGAGTGTAAACGCCTAGCCCCTAACCTGAGATCTATACAAGAGTTGTTACATTCTTGTACAGCCACTAGTACGCATAGCGTTTCGGGCAGGTCCCTGGAATATGATCCCCGCCGCGAAGAATCGTTTTTTCATCCAGGTACACATTTTACTGTTGCGTTAAACAGAGGCTACAGTTAAGGATTTGCGCCCAGTAAATTTTCCCCGGCCAGGATACGAACCCATGACACAGCGCTCGCGGAACGCCAGGCGAGTGTCCTACCACTACACCACCTGCTGCAATATTATTATAAAAGAAATATTACTTATTATAATCGTAAATACTAAATACCTGGATAACACAGGTGGCCTGTTTTTGTGTTGATTTAGGGGTGACGACGATCGTGGGATCGGATGAGACGCACAGGTGGCCTGCACCATGCTTTCTAAGGCGTCCATCTCATAACAAAAACAAATCCGTGCATTCATACACAAACAGAGATTGTTATTCATGGTTATTCGAATACTTGTAATTCTTTTACTTAAAATAATAACAATTAGATTAATAATAATTAACATAATTTTTACTCAAGATTCACAAAAATCATTAATACTATTTTTAAAGGAAAATTTAAAAGACATCTAAAAGCAGATATACAGACTTTGTGTGATATTTATTTCAACATTGTATATTAATAGAATGTTGTAACTATTATTTTTAAATATTAGGTAGTTGCCAGCTACGTATATCGCATATAAACGTTGCAAAAAGATTTTAAATTGAATTAACACATAACACATTTATGGAGTAATTAACAACAAAACAATCTTTATTTTCATTGCAGAACATATATCAGAGCATACTAGTGACTCATACATTTAAAATAGTGTGATTTTTAAACAATTCGGTTGTAAACCCGCAGAACCGCCTACCCGCCGAAGACGTAACATAAGAAATGGTATATAATTCATTATTTTAAATTCCATATATAATCATTAATAATTTTCGGCAGCTATCGAGGTTCTCCATAGGTAAATTCCTGTACTCTAACAAGATGCTCCTTGCTGTTTAGCTGTTTAAATTCTTGGAAAATCGTAATGACCAGCGACATAAAATATAACAATAAAATAGTAGCTGGTAACTGTAGGTGAACGAAAAATTAAATTCCAAATTGATTAGATGTTTTCTTAAATATAAAGATCGACCTGAAGGAATTTGATGAATTATGGACTAATTAAACAAAAAATAGGTAATTTTACTTGAAGAACAGATACCAGAGAATAGTTAGGGAGTACATTTCTATTGTTATCTTTTTATTCTAGCATTGTTGAGGCAGTTGATAGTGGTAAGGATTGCGATGTTGTATACCTTGACTTTAGCAAAGCTTTTGATACAGTGCCACATGAAAGACTGATTAAAAAGATAGAGTCTCATGGTATTGGGGGTGCTATATTAAGCTGGATTAGGGCATGGCTATACCAAAGGAAACAGAGAGTTAGTATAAATGGAATCAAGTCAGAGTGGGAAAATGTTGTAAGTGGAGTGCCTCAAGGCTCTGTCCTGGGACCTCTGTTGTTTATAATATATATAAATGATTTAGATTCAGGTTTGAGTAGCAACATTTGCAAATTTGCCGATGATACGAAAATCGGTAGGGAAATTAATTCGGAGGAGGACTCACTATCACTTCAAGTTGATCTAGATAGGGTTTTGAAATGGTCAAAGGATTGGCAGATGCAGTTTAATGCTGATAAATGTAAAGTTCTGAGGTTAGGATTTTCTTAGATTAAGAGGTTAGAGGTTAGGATTTTCTTAGATTAAGGACCTGCCCGAAACGCTGTGCGTGCTAGTGGCTTTACAAGACTGTAATTACCATATTTGTATCCTCACATTCCTTATGTACATTCTTGTATATGCATAAATAAATAAATAAATAAATAAATAAAGTTAGGTAATGATGATAGAGTTACAAGATACGAGCTAGATGGTGTTGTGATTGCGAAGTCGGATTGCGAAAGGGATCTGGGAGTTATGATTAGTAAGAATTTAAAACAAAAGGATCAATGCATAAATGTTCGTAATAAGGCAAATCGGACACTTGGATATATTAATCGCAGCGTTAGTAACAAGACACCTGGTGTGGTTCTCAAGCTATATCTTGCTCTAGTTAGGCCCCATTTAGATTATGCAGTTCAGTTTTGGTCGCCATATTATAGAATGGATATAAATTCACTTGAACGTGTCCAGCGTAGGATGACTAAGTTAATTCCCCAAATTAGAAATCTTTCATATGAAGAAAGATTAACAAAGCTTAAGTTGCATTCACTGGAAAGGCGAAGAGTTAGGGGTGACATGATAGAGGTTTACAAGTGGATGAATGGACATAACCGGGGGGATATTAATAGGGTATTAAAAGTATCAACACAGGACAGAACACGAAACAATGGGTATAAATTGGATAAGTTTAGATTTAGGAAAGACTTGGGTAAATACTGGTTCAGTAACAGGGTTGTTGATTTGTGGAACCAATTGCCGCGTAACATTGTGGAGGTGGGGTCCCTCGATTGTTTCAAGCACGGGTTGGACAAGTATATGAGTGGGATTGGGTGGTTATAGAATAGGAGCTGCCTCG
Organism: Procambarus clarkii; assembly: GCF_040958095.1. Classification (NCBI taxonomy): domain Eukaryota; kingdom Metazoa; phylum Arthropoda; class Malacostraca; order Decapoda; family Cambaridae; genus Procambarus; species Procambarus clarkii. Next base: position 16,564,217 of record NC_091181.1, on the reverse strand, counting down.
TATGGGCCAATAGGCCTTCTGCAGTTACCTTTGTTCTTATGTTCTTATGTTCTTATGTATAATGGGAGAAAGCCCCTGGTAGCCGCGAATTAAAATAACCACCTACATTAATTGATAACTAGGAAATAGTATCTGGAAACTTTATCTGAACAAGAACACAATACCAATTTGTTTAGATGTTTTTCTTAATATAAAGATCAACAGTAAGGAATCTTATTCATTATGGACAAATTAAAAAAAAAAAAACTATAATTTTCATTGAGGACCATATATTAGGCATACTTAGTCACGTATATATTAAAGGTATTGTGTATTTTGAACCATTGGGGTTGTCAACAAACAGAACGGCCTACCCGAAAAGTCGTAATATAAAATGTTGCATATGTTTGCTAATTTATTATTTGATAAATGATTATTATTAAGTTATGACAACTATAGAGGTTTCCCATTAGTTAAATTACTGTAGTCTGACTAAATGCTACTACAAAACCTATATAAATCCTGAGAAAGTCACAATGACCAGTGACATTAAAGCATAGAGGGTTAAATAGTAACAGGCAACTGTCGGCGAACGAAAAATTCATTTCCAAATTTATTAGATGTTTTCCTAAATATAGAGATCAATAGGCTGGAATTTTCTGGATTATGGCCTAATTAAGGCAAAAATATATATATTTTTACTTGAAGAACAAATATCAGAGCATAGTCAGTGAGTTAGAATAATAAGAGTGTGGTATTTCATTGTATAACAAGAGATAGTCCATGGAAGCGATAATAGACGTAGTTTTATACAAAATAACGTCCAAAAACAGCTGTAGTGTCAAACGGCAAATGTTGACGTTCTTTTTAAGAGGACAGGTTGGATTATGCTGACCTGCAAAGCTATTATCAAGACTCTGCAGGTAAATTTGAGCAAATCAAATGCCAAATAGCTCTCCTTGTGGGGACAGGCTACTACCATCGATTCATCGGTAGCCCTACTAAATATCAGGGAATAACCATGTTAAATTCTGCAGGAGGTAAATTACTCTCGGGCCCAGTATGAAGCCTGAAGAGACCTATGGCTGCAGATAAACAATACAAATAGAAACCTAAATTTGTCAGCTGATTATATATCTCCAGTAGCATTATACTAATGAGATTACAGCTGACTGTAGTAACAGGGGTTGATGTTAATATCATCATTTAAAGCTGAAGATGAGTTCATGAAGCCTCAGTGGCAAATCAGTGAACAGTAGCCTAAACAGCTACAAGTCACTGCGAGCAATGTCACTGAACCCACTGCAGTCTCAGAACCATTCTTTACTTTAATAATGGGCTATTCAATCCTCTGAATCAATTAACTAAATTAAACCCCAATAAATCTGACGACTGATTTTGATACATTTATTATTTAATCAAGATGAATTCCATGGGCCTCAGTGTATATATATCAGTGACCAGTTACTTGAATACGTTTCGAGTTATATCTAATGTCACTGATCTCACTGCAGTCCCTGAATCATACTTGACTGTAGTCCTTGATCACATCCAGTCTTCTGGGTTAAATTATATGTATTTAAGCTTGAATTTTAGCCTTTCAAGAGTTAACTAGGAAATGAAATCGCATTAGACGTCTAACCCCTGTAACTCGAGTACGGGACATCCATCCTGTACGAACAGACGCACAAAGGTATGATTGCTAACTACTAACATCAAATTAATCTAATAATTCGAAGGAGGAGTATCGGTGTTTGTCTGTTCTAAATAAGACTGCGACCTGTGAGCAGCCCCCTGGGGAATTTTGTCGGAAAATCCGACACCATTTAATAATATTACATACAGGCAGATAATATTGCTGCCATTGTATACACAAGTTACCCACAGAAAATGTAACTTGTAGTGGAATTTTCCGTATATAGAAAACAGGATATCATTGCCACATACTATTATAAATTCACCAGCTATTCTGCTGGGAATTATTCTTGAATACATTAGTCTTTGGACTTTTACCATCATAAAAACATCTCATTTAAATTAATTTAATTATCAATATTAAAATAAAGTAAATGTGACCCTTCTATCACTTAATGATATCTGGACAATGTAGGCCAGTAGAGTAGTGAGGAAGGAGTGGTCAGCCATTGTTATTGTTTAAGACCAGAGGTGCACAGGAACAAATTCGGCTCCTGTTAATTTCTCTTGGACGAAGTGTTATGGAAACCAAAGGTCTGCCATTATCAACACGCTGTCAACAAATACAAGGAAAGTGTTTTGCCGAAACCCATTTATCTAATCATTTTTGGCCATTAATGTCAGTAGATAGGGCGAGCCGGTTAGAATGCGAACAGCCTCTTAAAAAAAACGTAATTAAACCTTGGTCTTTTTGATCCATTGCACAGTGTTTTCTCTGATATAGCTGTCATATATTAGGATTCTGGCTTTTAGCTAGCGCCCTTTTGACACATCAAGAAGAGGAAGCAAGCTTTGTGTACCAGTTACTGGGTGATGGAAGCTGCCTCAAAGAGGATAATTTGGTGTCTACAGCCTAGTTATATCTGGTGAACCAAGCCTGCTGTATAATAAGAAAAGGAACCTCCTCAATTTCTACTAATATGTAGTTTGATTGGTTGCATATATATAAATTCAATATAAACCCCCTAATGTGTAGTGGATCAATTTATGAGATTATTGCAGAAATACAGTCCACTTAACATCATACAAATTGCTATTGAAATATATAAATTAACGTAAATATAAATTCTATATAAATTCATATAAATTAAATAAATATAAATCTCACAGATCGGTTCCCACATTTTTTGGACCTTCGGAACCGGATTATTTGGTCCTTTGAACCCACATTATTGATCATCTTCGAGTCGGATGACAGATTATTTGGTCATCTTAGTACCAGATGAACCAGTTAACCAGTGGATTCATTAAATATACTAGTGTAGTGTGATTTATACAAAGCCAGTCAAAGACGGCAGCGTTGCCTCGAGCGAGCTCAGGAGCCCCCCTCAGTTCAGTTAAGCCTCATCGGCAGTTTCAGGATCACCTACAGATTTGGTGGGTTCTTATCCCGTGACAGCGCTAATATTGAATCCAGCCAAATTAGTGGCTGTGTCTTCGCAAGATTGTTCAAGGATTTCATGGTGTTAAATTTTGCGAAAGATTATCCACGAATTTTGTGGAGTTAATTTCGCGAGGTCACTAATAATATTTAATACTTCTTGATAATATTGGAGTCGGTATAAACTTCAAGTTTAATAGAGGCAATTAAGAGGCTATCATCAATAATTGTGTATATTATTTTTCCAAAATAGAGAATTATTTAATATATATTGCACTAGTGTTCACAATATAATATTTACCAATTGCCAACCCACAACAGGGTAGGATATACATTGACTAGTGTTTATAGATAACCTAGTCCCCTATTACCATTGACTAGTTGAACTATTTATTGTTCATCCTAGTCCGATTATTACCATAGTCTAGTTGTACTATATTGAACAACCTAGCACCATTAATGAATGGTGCAGACCCTATTTTGGATATAATTTTTATCAACTCGAGTTGAGTTGTGTATATATAATAATTTACTTATGATCATTACACCTTTGAGTGACTAATTAGTGTCTATACCATCCTAGGGTGATATAGAAGAGCTAACCTAAAGGTACTTCCAGTGACACTGGTTTATCACTCAAATCATTAGTGTGTATTATTGTATTTATATATAATGTGTATTAATTTTAAGTGTTAACCTCTAGTAGAGGTTAAATAAATTACAGCCTAGTGAGTGCAGAAATTTTACCCTAGGCTACAATCAGTGCTTGTTCAGTATTATGAGCAACCCAAGTACAAGCCCCACAAGGCTTTACCAACTAGCCAATATGGATAATGCAGGGAGAATGAAAAGAACCCTTGCAGGTCTTAAAGGCCACTTAACAAGACAGATCAAGAAATGTGAAGATTTGTCACAACAATCACCAGTTGATTATGCTGACCTGGAAAGCTATTATCAAGACTCTGCAGGTAAATTTGAGCAAATCAAATGCCAAATTGCTCTCCTTGTGGGGACAGGCTACTACCATCGATTCATCGGCAGCCCTACTAAATATCAGGGAATAACCATGTTAAATTCTGCAGGAGGTAAATTACTTTCGGGCCCAGTATCAAGCCTGAGGAGACCTATGGCTGCAGATAAACAATACAAATAGAAATCTAAATTTGTCAGCTGATTATATTTCTCCAGTAGCATTATACTAAGGAGATTACAGGTGACTATAGTAACAGAGGTTGATGTAAATATCATCATTTAAAGCTGAAGATGAGTTCATGAGGCCTCAGTGGCAAATCAGTGAACAGTAGCCTAAACAGCTACAAGTCACTGGGACCAATGTCACTGAACCCACTGCAGTCTCAGAACCATTCTTTACTTTAATAATGGGCTATTCAATCCTCTGAATCAATTAACTAAATTAAACCCCAATAAATCTGACGACTGATTTTGATACATTTATTATTTAAGATGAATTCCATGGGCCTCAGTGTATATATATCAGTGACCAGTTACTTGAACAAGTTTCAAGTTATATCATATGTCACTGATCTCACTGTAGTCCCTGAATCTTACTTGACTGTAGTACTTGATCACATCCAGTCTTCTGGTTTAAATAATATGTATTTAGGCTTGAATTTTAGCCTTTCAGGAGTTAACAGAGAATGGAAATGCATTAGACGTCTAACCCCTGTAACTCGAGTACGGGACATCCGTCCTGTACGAACAGATGCACAAAGGTGTGATTACTAACTACTAACATCAAATTAATCTAATGATTCGAAGGAGGAGTAATGGTGTTCATCTGTTCTAAATAGGACTGCAACCCGTGAGCAGCCCCCTCGGGAAATATGTCGGAAAATCCGACACCATTTAACAATATTACATACAGGCAGATAATATTGCTGCCATTGTATACACAAGTTACCCATAGAAAATGTAACTTATAGTGGAATTTTCCATCTATAGAAAACGGGATATCATTGCTACATACTATTATAAATTCACCAGCTATTTTGCTGGGAATTATTCTTAAATACATTAGTCGTTGGACTTTTACCATCATAAAAACATCTCATTTAAATTAATTTAATTATCAATATTAAAATAAAGTAAATGTGACCCTTCTATCACTTTATGATATCTGGACAATGTAGGCCAGTAGCGTAGTGAGGAAGGAGTAGTCAGCCATTGTTATTGTTTAAGACCAGAGGCGCACGGGAACAAATTCGGCTCCTGTTAATTTCTCTTGGACGAAGTGTTATGGAAACCAAAGGTCTGCCATTATCAATACGCTGTCAACAAATACAAGGAAAGTGTTCTGCCGAAACCCATTTATCTAATCGTTTTTGGCCATTAATGTCAGTAGGTAGGGCGAGCCGGTTAGAATGTGAACAGCCTCTTAAAAAAAGGTAATTAAACCTTGGTCTTTTTGATCCATTGTACAGTATTTTCTCTGATATAGCTGTCATATATTAGGATTCTGGCTTTTAGCTAGCGCCCTTTTGACAGGTCAAGAAGAGGAAGCAAGCTTTGTGTGCCAGTTACTGAGTGATGGAAGCTGCCTCAAAGAGGATAATTTGGTGTCTACAGCCTAGTTATATCTGGTGAACCAAAGCTGCTGTATAATAAGATAAGGAACCTCCTCAATTTATACTAATATGTAGTTTGATTGGCTGCATATATATAAATTCAATATAAACCCCCCCTAATGTGTAGTTGATCGATTTGTGAGATTATTGCAGAAATACAGTCCACTTAACATCATACAAATTGCTATTGAAATATATAAATTAACGTAAATATAAATTCTATATAAATTCATATAAATTAAATAAATATAAATCTCACAGGTCGGTGCACACAGTCCCACACAGGTGTGGACACCAGGTTTCCCACACAGGTGTGGACAGGTGTCCCACACAGGCAGGCCACTTCACCACAGTTGCTACTGACTACTGCTTCACAACAATTGCTTCTGCGTTCTCAGTAGATATTGTGGACCTGAAAACAGCGATGAGAAAGAGACAGAACTGAAATACCTAGAGAGGAGAGGGAAGCCTTAGCATCCCTAAAGGAAAGGTCAGATATAGTAGTTAAGCCTGCAGAAAAGGGAGTTGCAATAGTAGATTGGAAGATGGAAAACTACAAAAGGGAGATTCATCGTTAACTCGCGGATGAGGAAATGTACCACGTAATATCAGACGCGAACGCACGGACGAGAAGCAGAAGAATATCCCGAAAGATATTGGAGAATAAGAGCTGGAATGGCAAGAGTGGCCTCATACAAGCAGCTGCGATGGACTTCTATATAATCTTCGCGTCAAAACTCCCGAGCCTGTATTTTCTCCCGAAGATGCAGTCCAACCACTTGGGCTAGATGGTAGAGCGACGGTCTCACTTCATGCAGGTCGGCGTTCAATCTCCGACCGTCCAAGTTGTTGGGCACCATTCCTCTTCTCCCGTCCCATCCCATATCCTTATCCTGCCCCCTTCCAAGTGCGATATATAGTCATAATAGCTTGGCGCTTTCCCCCCTGATAGTTCCCTTACCGAAGATACATAAAGAGATTCGAGCAGATACGGGAACTTGGCATGGTAGACCGGTTCTAAGCGGCTGCAGAGCACTCACGAGATCTGTGGACTGGGTCTACATGGCGCTCCTGAACCCCCTGCTACAACTATTACCGTAGAGACTGAGACCTTAATAAAACAATGCAGGTGAATGAAGACAGAGGCCCGACACCAAGAAACATCACCCTCTTCTCCATGGACGTGGTATCTCTCTTCCCTAGCATTCCACAGAGGGAAGCCAGCGAGAACAGTAGCCATGTTTTTCGAGGAAAACAAGTATAAAATCACACGGGAACTACGCGAAGTAGAAGTTTGGAGAACGCCGTCAAGAGACCTACTTGAGGAGGCCATCATCCATGAAAAATTGGGATTCAATCCTAGACTTCTATGGAACAACATACCGCCAGACGAAGGGAACAGCGATTGGAGTCTCAAGTTGCGATGCTATCGCCGAAATTTTCGTGCATGTTGCCTTCGAACACGAGAGAATATGGAGGGACACACCAACGGTATACTTTCGCTACATTGACGACATTTTTTGAGTTATGACAGGAGGAGAAACCCACCTACAAACCTTTTTCACAGGGGCCATCACAGTCCATGATAACCTGAAATTCACACTGGAAAAGGAGTACCTCAGAAATAAATTTCCTGGATATGACAGTGTACATAGGTGAAGCAGACAGGCTCATCCACACGAAAGCCTTCTACAAACCTACAAACCTTCACACATACCTTAAATTTGACTCAAACCCCCCTCTAGCCTTAACTAAATATGTTTCCGAGTAATTCTTTGTTTACTACCACCATTCTCTAGTAATATTTCAACTCGTCCTCAGGACGCAAAGTAGTCCCTTAGACACTCGCCTGATAGTACCCATGCTGCTTGTATATCAGTTGTCCTGTGGCTTACTCAAGACTTGGGCACGACCAGGGTGACCCAGCCTTGTGGTTAGTGACCATCTGACCACAAGGTTGGGGCATGACCAGGGTGGCCTAGTCGTGTGGTTAGTGACCATCTGACCACAAGACTGGGGCACGACCAGGGTGACCCAGCCTTGTGGTTAGTGACACCTGGTTGATACCTGGTTGATGGGGTTCTGGGAGTTCTTCTACTCCCCAAGCCCTGCCCGAGACCAGACTTGACTTGTGAGAGTTTGGTCCACCAGGCTATTGCTTGGAGCGGCCCGCAGGTCCACATACCCACCACAGCCAGGTTGGTCCGGCACTCCTTGAAGGAAACACTCTAGTTTCCTCTTAAAGATGTCCACGGTTGTTCCTGTAATATTTCTGATCCTCGCTGGTAGGACGTTGAACAACCGTGGGCCTCTGATATTCATAGTGTTCTCTGATTGTACCCATGGCACCTCTGCTCTTCACTGGTTCTATTCTGCATTTTCTTCCATGTCGTTCACTTCAGTATGTTGTTATTTTACTGTGCAGATTTGGGACCTGTCCCTCCAGTATTTTCCATGTGTATATTATTTGGTATCTCTCTCGTCTCCTTTCTAGTGAGTACATTTAGAGAGCTTTGAGTCGATCGCAATAATTAAGTCACTAGATTCCATGAATCTAGTGACCTGACTCCTGATCACTCTCTCAAATACTTTTATTATGTGGGACGTTAGTGCAACTGGTCTATAATTCTTTGCCAATGCTTTCCTACCACTCTTGTGTAGAGGGGCAATGTCTGCTGCTTTAAGCGCATCTGGTATCTCCCCTGTGTCCAAGCTCTTCCTCCACACTATACTGAGTGCCTGTGCTACTGGCACTTTGCATTTCTTTATAAATATTGAATTCCATGAGTCTGGACCCGGGGCTGAGTGCATGGGCATATTGTCAATTTCTCTTTCAAAATCTGCCACGCTCGTGTTGATATTAGTTATATTTACAGGTGTTTGAGTATCATTCATAAAGAAATTCTCCGAATCTTCCAATTTCATGCTGAGTATCGAAGTGCTAAACATGTCCTCATAGTGCTATTTTCAGATTTCACTAATTTCTTTGTCATCCTCAGTGTATGAACCTTCACTAATACGAATAGGTCCAATACTGGCAGTGGTTTTCGCTTTTGATTTAGCATATGTGAAGAAATATTTTGGATTTTTCTTTATTTCTTGAATTGCTTTCTGTTCTAGTTACCTTCCTTCAGTCTGATAGGAATGCTTCAGTCTCTGTTCGATTTCTTCAATCTCCCTGTTTAAATTATTTCTTCTCTGTATGGAGAGTCGTGTCTGCTTAAGCATTTCCGTTAATTTCTTCCTCTCTTTGTAATGTCGTCTGCGTTCTCTTTCTACATTGGACCTCTTTCTGGCTTTCCTCAAAGGAACATGTTTCAGACAGACTTCATATGCTTCAAAAGTCTTGTTTTTCTATTCCTTGTTTAGGATTTTTATTTCTTAGAACATTTTCCCATTGAATGTTTGTAAGTTCCCTGTCTATTTTCTACCAGTCTATCCTCTTATTATTAAATTTGAATTTATTGAATAGCCCTTCTAGCTTGTTGTTTCTCTTGGGCCTACTAACGTTATTAATGATAGTTTGGACTTCAATGAGCTTGTGGTCCGAGTACGTAGTGTCTGAGACAGTAATGTCTCTGATTAGCTCTTCATTGTTCATGAATATCAGGTCCAGCGTGTTTTCGTTCATAGTTGGTTCTGTAATCTGCTGACTGAGCGAGAATTTGTCACAGAATCTTAGTAGTTCTCTGACCTATGGTTGGTTATTTCCAGGGTGACTTCCTGCTATGATGTTATTGTTTACTATTCTCCATTTTAAACTAGGTAGATTGAAGTCTCCAAGGAAGATGATATCTGGTACTGACCATCTGACCACAAGACTGGGGCACGACCAGGGTGACTCAGCCTTGTGGTTAGTGTCCATCTGTCCACAAGACTGGGGCACGACCACCCAGGAAACAATTTTAGGTTGCCACAACGTATCTGGAAAGTAGTGGCAACGTTTGTTTTCACACATTAGAAGCGTAATTTTGTGTGGATGTAAATAAGTTTCCCAAACGTATTGCACGAAACGTTAGCTAAAAAAAAATTGAAACCTTGTGGCAACCTTAAAAGTTTCATAAACGTAGTTATTTTATTGTTGTTTATTATATATATAAATGTAGAAATATAAAAATATATTTCTACACTTAGTAAAATAAAACAGGGTCATAATATAGGTTAGTTCATAATTTCCATTCATTTTTCACGCAATGGAGAATCCATGGTGTTAGTGGTTGGTGGTAGTGGTGGTTGGTTATTGTTGTTAGTGGCAGTGGTGAGTGATGGTTACAGGAAGGAGGAAGAGGAAGGAGAAGTAGGAGGTCGAAAAGGAAGGAGGAGTAGGTAAGGTAGGAAGAAGGAGGCCGAGGAGGAGGAGAAAGGATACAAAGGAGAAGGACGATGAGGAGTAGGAAAGAGGAGATCTAGAAGGAGAGGGAGGGAGTTATCAAGGGGGAAAGCGCCAAGACATGACGACCATATAGCACTGGGAAGGAGGTCAGGATTAGGATTTGGGATGGGATGGGGAGGAGGAATGGTGCCCAAACACTTGGACGGTCGGGGATTTAACGCCAACCTGCATGAAGCGAGACAGTCTCTCTACCGTCCAGCCCAAGTGTTTGGGAGGTCGAGAAGGAGGAGGTCGAGGAGGAAGGTGAAGGAAGAAGGAGGAGCGGAGAAGGAAGGAGGAATGCGGGGAGGAAGGAAGAGGGGGGCGAGGAGGAATGAGGAGACGAAACAGGAGGGAGTAGGAGAAGGAAGGAGGAGACGGAACAGGAGGGAGTAGGAGGAGGAAGAAGGAGGAGGGCGACGAGGAAGGAAGAGGAGGGCGAGGAGGAAGGAAGAGGGCGAGGAGTAATGAATAGAAAGGCGAGGAGGAAGGAGGAGGAGGAAAAAAGAAGAGGGCGAGGAGGAGGGTGAGGAGGAAGGAGTAGTAAGAGATCGAGCAGGAAGGAGGAGAAGGAGGAAGGAAGAGAGTGAGGAGGAAGAGGGCGAGGAGGAAGGAGGAGCAGGAGGTCGAGGAGGAAGGAGGAGATTGGCGAGGAGGAAGGAGAAAGCGGGCGAGGAGGAAGGAGGAGGATGGCGAGGAGGAAGGACGAGGAGGAGCAAGGAGGAAAGTGAGGAGGAAGGAGGAAGAGGGCGAGGAGGAAGGAGGAGATGGGCGAGTAGGAAGGAGGGCGAGGAGGAAGAAGGAGGAGGGCGAGAGGGGAGGAGGGAGAAGGAAGAGAGCGAGGAAGAATGAGGGAGAGGAGGGCGAGGGAGTATAGAGGAGGAGAGCGAGGAGGAAGGAGGAGGAGGGCGAGGAGGAAGGATGAGCCCAGCAAACAATTTAAGGTTGCCACAACATATCTGGAAAGTATTGGAAAGGAAAGGATTGGAAACGTTTGTTTTATCGTATCAGATACGATATTGTGTGTGGACTTAAATAGGTT